>NC_092046.1:114755058-114884605 GCF_003086295.3 Arachis hypogaea
GATTACCTTTTTATTCTACACATAACTTTTAATCACATTATCCTCTTTTTAACCATCAAAAACTCAATTTTCATGTAAGAACATTAACGGGTATTTGCATGTGGAATTCATCATCTTATGATATACAAAAAGAAAAAAAAAGTAAGAAAAACAATAAAAAACCTATTAATCTCTATCTACGAAAATTATTTTTATAGTCTCCTATAATTAATACGTATATTTTTAGTGTATTAAAATTGACATTACTTTTTTTTCTATCTACTTCTATGTCTTAAATCATGTAAGTTTTAATTTATTATTATATTTTGGGTAAAGTATACTTTTTGTCCCTGAAGTTTGACAAAAGTTTCAAAAATACCCCTAAGTTTTATTTTGTTTCAATTTTGTCCCAAAAGTTTTCGATTTGCATCAAATATACCCTTGGCGGCTAATTTTTCAAAAAATTTAAGACCAATTCAACAACAATTTCATAAGAACAACCCTCAACACAAGCAAATCAAGCATCATTTTCATGCATTATTGTTAGATTGGTCTTAAATTTTTTGAAAATTTAGCCGTCGGGGGTATATTTGATGCAAATCGAAAACTTCTGGGACAAAATTGAAACAAAATAAAACTTAAGGATATTTTTAAAACTTTTGCCAAACTTCAGGGACAAAAAATATACTTTACCCTTATATTTTCTATCATATATCTTCTATTTTTCTAAGAATTTTATTTTATTAAGTTTTTTTTTATTTATTTTATTTTTAACTTTGAAGTGTTAAACATAAACAAGGTCATAAATACCAAATCTTCACAATTTTAGAATAATACTCATTTTGAAAAGAAAGTAGTACTCTGTGTGTGGTATTAAGGTTATTGATGAGTGTAAATTTTAGAGTATTTTCAATCTGAATAGTTGTAGTCATCTAATCAATAGATAATTTGAGAGAATATGTTTGAATTTGAACAACTATCTTTGCTAAAGAATATTAGGTATCTCTCTTGTTGAATATTGGTTTTTTTTCTTTTAAAAAAATTGTGTATTTATGTGTTATATTTTATTTTTTGGTAAAAAATAGCATGACTAAGATCTAAATATCAAAGTTTATTTTGTATTTATATTCATTAATGGAGTATTTTACAAAAATGTATTTAAGTCAATTTTTTTTTATCTTATAACCAATTTATATTTTGGGATTCAAAATTTTGTATTATGTATTTTTGGTAAGATTTATTTTTGTAATTTATATTAATTCTGTTAACCACAAAATACTAATAGTAGTTTTAATTTTTAACTTTTATGATAAATAAAAAAAGTAGTTGTTTTGTAATTTGTTAATGGGTGAACCTTGCTTCTAATAGTTTTGTTCTTAATAGGAATAAAATTCTTTCCTAAAGCATGAGTCTAAGCTTTCTCAAAAGAGGGACACTTCCCACCTAACTCCTATAACGTACAAGATTTAATAGATTCCCATAACTGAAGCAGCATGACTTCCTATTATTGATTTTCAAATGATGACTGAAACGCTGAGTTAGACATTTTCAAATCCCAACAGCTAGTTGCCTTATGTTGTGCGTGCTAACATGTATAAATAGAAACGTTCAAATATACCGTAGCTTCGTTTACTATTTATTGCCGACCCATGAAGCCAACATTTGCTTTTAATATGTAAAGGAGAAGAAGTCAAAAAGTAGAGTGAAACAAAAATCGTAGGTAGCCTCTCTAAAGCAAAAGCAAGATATGTGATGACCACTCGGTATATGAAAATAACCATTCTTAACGACGGTTAAATAATTTAATATATTAAATTATATGTGAGTAATCACCGAATATATAAAGTATGAGATATTATACCAACTCATACTTTATTTATATAATTTAATGTGATATGAACTCATCAATTCAAAGTGATTTCTATATTATATTCACCTTTAACACGTAACTAGGCACCCAATTAGCAAGAAAAACTAGTGTGAGAAAAAGTAGCTAAAAGATACTTGAGCCAATCAACTTGGTTAGGCTAAAAGTTATAGCCATGGCTAACCACCATCAACAAAGGCCCAAACACAAGACCTAAATAGAGGAGTCTTACCAAGAGTGACAGCCAAGTAATCAAACAAAATCAAAGCAAAACTAACTGACCCAAAATAAGTCGCAACCTGAGCTTATAGGTCTTTACGAAAGATGCCGCAAGTAGAGGAACCATTGCACCTACCGAAAATACAAAACCTTATGCTGCCGCTGCTTGCAAAGGGATTGGTAAACCCTCATTCTCTTTTTCATCTTCTACTTTTTCTTCTTCTTGTCTCTTCATTTGTGCAATCTCTATGTCTAATTGTGAATACACAGAAACAAACTCACCAATGGCCATGCTACATGCCCCTGCCACAAGGCCTGCGAAACCCGACAACACCATGGCCTTCATGTCTTTCCTTATTGCTCCCACTCCCATCATCAGAACCGCCGTCGACAGCAACCCGTCATTCGCTCCCAACAATGCTGCACGCAGCCACTGGGATCTTTTTGAGTAATCAAATTCCTCCTTCTTATTTGCTTCTTCTTCGTTCTCTGGGTTCTTGATAATTGTTATTGTTGCTCAAGGTCACTCACTACAAATTTGATTTCGTTATTAATGGGTGATCACTATTATTGTTATTATTACTATGATTGGATGTCATGAAAATCGAAAAATGATGGATGATGAAGAATGATTAAAGTGTGGAGGACACACACAATTTAATGGTATTTATGGATGAAATTTTGGTTACTATTGGAGGATTGGGATTTTTTCACTAATAAAGTGTGCTATCTATCAAATTTTTATTGTCCATTTCACTTTAACAAAAATAAAATAAAATAAAATGGTTACTATTGGAGGAGTGGGATGATTTCTCCACTAATAAAGTGTGCTATCTATCAAGCTTTTATTATCCTGGCCTTTATACTTTAACAAAAGTAAAATAAAATGGTTACTATTGGAGGAGTGGAATACTTTCTCCACTAATAAAAGTTATTGAATTGTTAGAATAAAAATATTAGATTGAAGTCTAAAAATGTTGGTTAAAAACAATAAATTCTTAGGATATTCTATATTTATTATAGTCCGTCAATGATCTTTTATATATCAACTTTTGATTTTCATTTAATAAAATCTAATAGTTTATAAAAAGTAACATATTCAATGCGCATAAAATTATTGTGCTTATGTTAGACAAATTTAAAGGTATATATGTCTTTTCTAAAAGATACTAAAAATATAGATTTATCATGCATCCAAAATCATAAAACTTCACACAAAATAATTTTTGAACCAATTCAAAACTCATTTAAACCTATGACTATATATATATATATATATATATATATATATATATTATTTGGACCTAACAAAAGATCTTGTCTTTATTTATGTAAATAGTAGCTATGTAAAATATTTGTGATATTATATAAAATATTAAAAGAGAATAATAATTTCGAAGATACATAATAAAGAAAGGAAAAACAAAATACAATTAAGAGTCTTATGATTAATAAGTAGTGATAACAAAAAATCTTAAGGATAAAGTTGTTTCCATAAATTGGTTACAATTCTTGATAAATAATGATTGTCTTGTGTTAAATAAACAAACTAAAAAATATTATATTAAATTCTTATGGTACATCCAAAATAATACAATAGCTCACAAATTATTTTAGAGTACATCAAAAACTCAACCATATTTATTCAAAAAACAAATCTTAACAATAGGATTTTTTTTTATAAATTATCTATAATAATATATAAAAAAACTATAAAAAGTTTGATATTTATTTCTGCTTTCTTATCTTACTCCTATCAATAAATAATAATTAATTAATTTAAAAATTAGTTAAAACTATAATTATCAGTTAATTTTTTTATTCATATTATGATTACCTTTTTATTCTATATATAACTTTTACTCACGTTATCTTCTTTTTTATCATCAAAAACTCAATTTTTATGTAAGAATATTAACGAGTATATGCATGTGAAATTCATCATCTTATGACATACAAAAAAAAAAGTAAGAAAAATAATAACAAAACCTATTAATCTTCATTTACGAAAATTATTTTTATAGTCTCCTATAATTAATACGTATATTTTTAGTGTATCAAAATTTACATTACTTTTTTTTCTATCTACTTCTATGTCTTAAATAATGTAAGTTCTAATTTATTATTATATTTTCTATTATATATCTTCTATTTTTCTAACAATTTTATTTTATTAAGTTTTTCTTATTTATTTCATTTTTAACTTTGAAGTGTTAAACATAAACAAGGTCATGAATACCAAATTTTCACAATTTTAGAATAATACTTATCATTGTGAAAAAAAATAGTACTCTGTGTGTAGTATTAAGGTCATTGATGAGTGTAAATTTTAGAGTATTTTTAATTTAAATAGTTGTAGTCATCTAATTAATAAGTAATTTGAGAGAATATGTTTGAATTTGAACAACTATCTTTGCTAAAGAATATTAGGTATTTTTCTTATTGAATATTGATTTTTTTTTCTTTAAAAAAAATTGTACATTTATGTGTTACATTTTATTTTTATGGTAAAAAACAGCATGAATGAGATCTAATATATCAAAGTTTATTTTGTATTTATGTTCATTAATGGAGTATTTTACAAAAAATGATATTTAAGTCAATTTTATTTATCTTATAACCATTTTATATTTTGAGATTCAAAATTTTGTATTATGTATTTTTGTGTAAGGTTTATTTTTGTATTTTACTTTAGTTCTGTTAACTACAAAGTACTAATAGTAGTTTTAATTTTTAACTTTTATGATAAATAAAAAATGTAGCTGTTTTGTAATTTGTTAATGGGTGAACCTTGCTTCCAATAGTTTTGTTCGTAGTAGGGGTAAAATTCTTTCCTAAAGCATGGGTTTAAGCTTCCTCATTTGGCTGTTATTACTCAGAAGAGGGGCACTTCCCATCCAGCTCCCATAACATACAAGATTTAATGGATTCCCATAACTGAAGCAGCGTGACTTCCTATTAATTGTTTTCAAATGATAACTGAAACGCTAAGTTAGACATTCCCAAATTTCAACGGATTCGTTTACTGCTTATTGCCAACAAATGAAGCCAACATTTACTTTTAATATATAAAGGAGAAAAAGGCAAAAAGCATAATAGAACAAAAACCGCAAGTGGCCTCTCTAAAGCAGAAGTAGGATATGTGATGACCACTCGGTATATGAAAATGACCATTCTTAACGACGGTTAAATGATTTAATATATTGAATTATATGTGAGTAATCATCGACATATGAAAATTTTATGTGAGTAATCACCAAATATATATTGTATGAGATATTATACCAGCTCATACTCTATTTATATAATTTAATGTGATATGAACTCATCAATTCAAAATGAGTTCTATATTTTATTCACCTTTAACGCGTAACTAGGCACCCAGTTAGCAAGAAAAACTAGTGTGACAAAAGGTAGCTAAAGGACACTTGAGCCAATCAACTTGGTTAGGCCAAAAGTTATAGCCATGGCTAATCACCTACCAAAAAAGGTCCTAACACAAGATTTAAATGGAAGAGCCTTATCAAGAGTGGCAGCCACGTAACCAAACAAAATCAAAGGAAAACTAATCCACCCCAAAATAAGTCCCAACCTGAGCTTATAGGCCCATACGAAAGATGCCGTAAGAAGAGGAACCATTCCACTAATAAATTAAAGTGTGCTATATATCAAACTTTTATTATTCTTTTCACTTTAACAAAAATAAATTTATATAAATGGTTACTATTGGAGGAGTGGGATGATTTCTCTACTAATAAAGATTGTTGAATTGTTAGAATAAAAATATTAGATTGAAGTCTAAAAATGTTAGTTAAAAATAATAAATTCTTATGGTATTTTAATTTTTCTGTTTTATATATATATATATATATATATATATATATTTAGAAAGTCATCAAAATTTAATTTTTTTTATCATCACTTAGTTATTAATTCAATTTTTTTAGTCTAATAATCTAATAACATACTTTTTTTTTTTTTTTGTCCACGATATTTCGATTTCCAATTTTACAAACCAAGGATTAATCCATCCAAAAATATATTTTATCTCATATACATTTAACCGTTGATAACTAGCTAATAGCAAAAAATAATACATGCTGATGGGCTTTAAGATTCCTCTTTCTGTTAATGTGTGTGCAAGATTCTGTATAATATAGTTAAGGATGTAAATTAAATTGATTTGTGTATATGTGTATATGTAAAAATTGATAAAAATGTAAAAAAGTATTCGCTCTTAGATATCAAAATCCTACTTAATTAACATAAAAAGTTGAACACAGTTTAGAAATCAGATCTCGTAAATATTATCTTTCGATCCAAAAGTCAAGACCATTGGTCGATCGGTCAAATGTTTGTTTGTCCCATACCAGTTCCCATTTCTTGTATTAACCTTTAATGAATGTATCTAAAAAGTTGGTAATAAAGAATCAGATATACTGGTCATCACTTGGAGTAATGCATGCTAAGTTCCTGAGACAAGTGAGGGTCACCAAATATATATAATGCTAAATTGTTAATAAACATATTAATTCATGAAAAAGTAAGAGAGTATATAACTAATTTACTATGCTTTAATTTATGCTCACAAAAGGAAGTGCACTTCTTTGACAAAAATTCCAAAATAAAAAGGAAATAATGATTTGATTTAGTGATTATATATTCACGTAAAAATATATATCTTTTTATATTATTAAAAAAATCATTCAAATATATTGAGAATGTTATATTAAATAATTTAGTCTATCATTTAAATCAATTTTTATCATTTATTTCATGAATATATAATTTATAACTACTAAATAGAAAATAAATTAAAAAGATATATTTTAAAGACGCTATATATATATATATATATATATATATATATATATATATATATATATATATATATATGTGATTGCTCATATATTTATAAGATCATGGGGAGCAACATAATTATTGAAAACAAAGTACAAGTGGAGATGAAAGCAGAAAATTAGGGCTTTGGTAGGTCCACGTGGATGTTAGAATGTCATGATGATAATAGAGACCATCTCATATAGATCATCTCTATATGGGAAGTTACACCTGACCTCAAGCTCAGGAATTTTGCATGACATACACTACAACAAGAAAAAAGAATTATTTTAACACTTTTTTTTGACAATCATAATTAAATATAAAAATTAATATATATATTTAATAAATATTACAAATGTCAAATTATCATATTTGTTTTGATACGTAATTTGACCGTGAAGAATTATTGTTTATTTTTGACGGTCTTTATTTTCAGCTTACCACTATTCCTCTTCTTCTCTTATCAACGACCCTGTTTCTCTTTTTCTCTTCCGTCAAATTTGAGATCACCTGCTCCTCTTCTTTCCTTGGCTCCGGCTTTCAGTTTTGGATTCCAATACTCACTCTTCATATTCAAAATCTCAGTTTACTCTTCAATTTCAAGATTCATCTCATTCTTCAGCTCCAAAATCAACTTAGTCTTGTTAGGTATTTCTTTTTCCTCTCTCAAAATATTTTATTCTCTCACAAATCTGATTTAATTTTTGTTTGATGCTTCAGATTTCAAAATTTTTTTATTCAAGCTTCTTATACTATACGTATTAAGGTAAGTTCAGATTCTCAGATCTATTCCCTAATTTATATTTTCTGATTTGGCTTCTTATTGAGCTGTTCTATGATTTGTACTTTTTATTTGTTCCTCATAGCTGATTTGTGGAAATTGATCTGTAATTTTGGTAAAGTTTTTGCTTTTTCTCATTTAATTTTTCTATTTTTTTATTCATAATAAAAAATGAGAGAAAGATAACTGTGACTTGGTGATGCAATGCTATTGTTTGTTCTGTTTCAGAGTTCTATTCATTTTATGTTTTATCTAATTTGACTTCTAATCTTTCATTTTTATTCTTTCTAATTTTTGCACACCATGTGTTTGTTCTTTTTCCTAAACCACAGGTTCATATCAAATAGGAGTATCTAACTTTATTTTGAGAGTTTGGATTTCTATATATATATGTATAGAGTTTGAATTTCTATAATATATTAGTTTACATTAGTGATATTGCTTATTTGCATAGTTGCTTAATGTAGGTCAAACAATTTTATCAATGGCTTCCAAATTGCTATTAAAGAAACAAAGTCAACCAACTGAGACAAGTATTTTTTTATTATTGCTTATTTATGTGAATTGTAATTGTTAAGGTCATTTATAGTCTTCTAGAATGCATTTTTCTTGTTTATTATTGTTTGGTAATGCTGAATATTCTATAATTTGCTGTGTTTTCTATGTATGACTCTGTATTAAGTGACATATTCATGCTTATTTTGGAGGAGTCAATGTCAATTCTCACTTCTCTCTTTGCCTGTCGAGTAATTTTTTACGGCTGAATCCACATCTAACTATAATTATTCTGAGGTATACACTTTCGTCGCTCTCAATATTTAGGATTAGAATATCTTTCATGACTTGTTTAAGTAGTGTTCTATAACAAATAGGCTTCTACTTGTGCTTCTGCTATGCATTCTCTCTTTTCTGTTCTGCCTCTTTGCCTCTGCTATTTTTGTGATCAAATTTGTGATCAAAAACAAAAAGGTAATCAAGATATATATAAACACACACATCACTGTATGTAATAACAAACTTAGAAGTACCTTGGTGTGCGTTTGGCAAATACGGCGCACTGTTACATTACAAAGGCATATCATTTTGTCCATGGGATATCATCACTTCCTCAGTAGTATAGGTGTTAGCATGCTCAATTGTTCCCTTTAGCTTTGTTGAAAGTTTATCAAATTTCTAATTAAGGTCACAGTCACAAGTAGCTAAATTCAGATAAAATTTGATACATCAAATTAAAGTACACTTTTACCAAGTAGTAAAAAATAATTTCCATTCACGAATAGGAAAGAATAAAAATTCTGATCTTTGTAACTCTCTGGTGCACGAAATTGTGATGTCCAGGCTCAAACAATCCCCGGCAATGGCTCCAAAGCTTGGTGCTCTGATCTTAATTCATAATTGTCACAACTTCGATATAACTAACCAGCAAGTGCACTGGGTCGTCCAAGTAATACCTTACGTGAGTAAGGGTCGAATCCCACAGAGATTGTTGGTTTGAAGCAATCTATGGTTATCTTGTAAATCTTAGTCAGGAAGTCAATTATGTTTATCAATTGAATTGTGAATAACCAGTAGAGCATAAATTAAAAGTTACTTGTTGTGCAGTAATGGAGAATATGTTGGAGTTTTGGAGATGCTTTGTCCTCTGAATCTCTGCTTTCCTCTGTCTTCTGATTCACGCACGCACGTCCTCCTATGGCAAGCTGTGTGTTGGTGGATCACCGTTATCAATGGCTACCTTCCATCCTTCCAGTGAAAACTACGCTCACGCGCTCTGTCACAGCACGGCTAATCACCGGTTGGTTCTCGATCCGGTTGGAATAGGATTTACTATCCTTTTGCGTCTGTCACTAACGCCCAGCCTTCAGGAGTTTGAAGCTCGTCACAGTCATTCAATCCTTGAATCCTACTCGGAATGCCACAGACAAGGCTTAGACTTTCCGGATTCTCATGAATGCCGCCATCAGTTCTAGCTTATACCACGGAGATTCTGATTAAAGAATCTAAGAGACACTCATTCAATCGGATATAGAACGGAGGTGGTTGTCAGGCACACGTTCATGGGTTGAGGAAGGTGATGAGTGTCACAGCTCATCACCATCATCATAGTTAAGCGCGAATAAACATCTTAGATAGGAACAAGCGTGTTTGAATGAAAACAGAAATACTTGCATTAATTCATTGAGACACAGCAGAGCTCCTCACCCCCAACAATGGGGTTTAGAGACTCATGCCATCAGAGAATACAAAGTTTAGATCTGAAATGTCATGAGATACAAAATAAGTCTCTAAAAGTTGTTTGAATACTAAACTAGTAGCCTAGGGTTACAAAATATGAGTGGACTATGATGGATGATGCAGAGATCCACTTCTGGGGCCCACTTGGTGTGCTGGGGCCCACTTGGTGTGTGTTGGGGCTGAGACTTTAAGCAATCCACGTGCAGAGGCCATTTGTGGAGTTGAACACCAGTTTTTGTGCCAGTTTGGGCGTTCAACTCCAGTTTTTGATCCTTTTCTGGCGCTGGACGCCAGAATTGGGCAGAGAACTGGCGTTGAACGCCAGTTTACGTCGTCTATCCTTGTGCAAAGTATGGACTATTATATATTGATGGAAAGCCCTGGATGTCTACTTTCCAACGCAATTGGAAGCATGCCATTTCGAGTTCTGTAGCTCCAGAAAATCCACTTTGAGTGCAGGGAGGTCAGAATCCAACAGCATCAGCAGTCCTTTTTCAGCCTGAATCAGATTTTTGCTCAGCTCCTTCAATTTCAGCCAGAAAAATACCTGAAATTACAGAAAAACACACAACTCATAGTAAAGTCCAGAAATATGAATTTTTCCTAAAAACTACTAGAAATAGACTAAAAACTAACTAAAACATACTCAAAACTATATGAAATTATCCCCAAAAAGCGTATAAAATATCCGCTCATCACAACACCAAACTTAAACTGTTGCTTGTCCTCAAGCAACTAGACAAATAAAATAGAAGACTAATAGGTTGAGAAGCAATAATATCTCAGAGTTTTTGAATGAAGCTCAGATTCTAATTAGATGAGCGGGACTAGTAGCTTTTTGCTTCTGAACAGTTTTGGCATCTCACTTTATCCATTGAAGCTCAGAGTGATTGGCATCTATAGGAACTCAGAATTCAGATAGTGTTATTGATTCTCTTAGTTCAGTGTGATGATTCTTGAACACAGCTTTTTTATGAGTCTTGGCCGTGGCCCTAAGCACTTTGTTTTCCAGTATTACTACCGGATACATAAATGCCACAGATACATAATTGGGTGAACCTTTTAGATTGTGACTCAGCTTTGCTAAAGTCCCCAATTAGAGGTGTCCAGAGTTCTTAAGCACACTCTTCTTTTTGCTTTGGACCTTGACTTTAACCACTCAGTCTTAAGTTTTCACTTGACACCTTCACGCCACAAGCACATGGTTAGGGACAGCTTGATTTAGCCGCTTAGGCCAGGATTTTATTCCTTTTTGGCCCTCCTATCCACTGATGCTCAAAGCCTTGGGATCCTTTTTATCACCCTTGCCTTTTGGTTTTAAGGGCTTTGGCTTTTTGCTCTTGCCTTTTGGTTTTAAGAGCTTTGGCTTTTTCTGCTTGCTTTCTCTTTTTTTTTTTTTTTCTGCAAGCTTTGTTCTTTGCTGCTTTTTCTTGCTTCAAGAATCATTTTTATGATTTTTCAGATTCTCAATAACATGTCTCATGTTCATCATTCTTTCAAGAGCCAACATATTTAACAGTCTTAAACAACAAATTCAAAAGATATATGCACTGTTCAAGCATTCATTCAGAAGACAGAAAGCATTGCCACCATATTTAACTAATTAGAATTTCTCTTATTAAAACTCAAAATTTTATTGCTTCTTATTCAAAAGATCTACTACTTTATTCATGTTTGCTGATGATGAGAAAAATAAACTATAGCTTAATTGGAGATAAAATCAAAATAGATACTAATTACTGCTATATGACTCCTAAGGTAAAATTAAAATAAGAGCAGTTATCACAGAGTTAAGGCTAAGATTAGAACTCAACAACCTTGAGGTTTGGGAAGTGGATGTTCCTCTAGTCTGTGAGGTGCTTGGTCCTTTAAGAGAGAATTTCTGGTGCTTCGGTTCCTTTAAATCACGCCCTTGCTCCTCTTGGAGTGGGTTGTTTTCCTTTAGGGGCCATGATCTTAGTGATCACGGATAAGCACACCAAACTTAGAGCTTTGCTTGTCCTCAAGCAAAAAGAAAAAGAAGGAGATGGGTAGAAGGAGAGCTCCTCCCCACCATCCTGGCGTTTGAACGCCCAAACACTGCCTGTTTTGGGCGTTCAACGCCCAAATGTTGCTCTCCTGGGCGTTCAACGCCCAGTTGTTGCCCTTTTCTGGCGTTGAACGCCAGATAGCTATCCTTACTGGCGTTCAGTGCCCACTGGATGCCCATTTTGGGCGCTGAACGCCCAAAATGGCCTTCACTGGCGTTTTCTTGCCAGTAAGCTCCCTATCTCTGTTTTGTGTGTAGATTCCTTCTGTAACCCTGTAAACTTATGCAAATGATTGTTTACCTTAGTGTCAGTGAACTTTATATAAACAAATAAAAATAAAAATAGGGCAAAATGCTTAGAGGATTGTTGCCCCATGGCTGGGTTGCCTCCCAGTAAGCGCTTCTTTATTGTCTTTAGCTGGACCTTGCTGAGCTTTTAATCTAGCTTCAGCCTTGAGCATTCTTGCTCAGTGTTGCCTTCAAGATAATGCTTGATTCGCTGTCCATTGACAATGAACTTCTTATCAGAATCAATATCTTGAAGCTCCACATAACCATATGGTGACACACTTGTAATCACGTATGGTCCCATCCACCGGGATTTCAGTTTCCCGGGGAATAGCCTGAGTCTAGAGTTAAACAACAGGACCTTCTGTCCTGGTTCAAAGATTCTAGATGACAGCTTTCTGTCATGCCATTTTTTTTATTTTTCTTTATAAAGTTTGGCATTTTCGAAAGCTGTGAATCTGAATTCCTCTAGCTCATTTAGCTGGAGCAATCGTTTTTCTCCTGCTAATTTGGCATCTAAGTTTAGGAATCTGGTTGCCCAGTAGGCCTTATGTTCCAGTTCCACGGGCAAGTGGCATGCCTTACCATACACGAGTTGGTATGGAGAGGTCCCTATAGGGGTCTTGAATGCTGTTCTGTAAGCCCACAGAGCATCATCCAAGCTCCTTGCCCAATCCTTTCTACGGGTATTTACTGTCCATTCCAGGATTCTCTTTAATTCTCTGTTAGAGACTTCAGCCTGCCCATTGGTTTGTGGATGATATGGAGTGGCCACCTTGTGGCGAATTCCATACCGAACCATGGCAGAGTAAAGCTGTTTATTGCAGAAGTGAGTGCCCCCATCACTGATTAACACTCTAGGGACACCAAACCTGCTAAAGATATATTTCTGGAGGAACTTCAGCACTGTTTTAGTATCATTGGTGGGTGTGGCAATAGCCTCAACCCATTTTGATACATAGTCAACTGCCACCAGAATATAAGTGTTTGAGTATGATGGTAGGAAAGGTCCCATGAAGTCAATTCCCCATACATCAAACAACTCTATTTCCAAGATTCCTTGTTGAGGCATGGCGTAACCATGAGGCAGATTACCAGCTCTTTGGCAACTGTCACAATTACGTACAAACTCTCGGGAATCTTTATAGAGTGTGGGCCAATAGAAACCACATTGGAAGACCTTGGTGGCTGTTCGCTCACCTCCGAAATGACCTCCATATTGAGATCCATGGCAATGCCATAAGATTCTCTGTGCTTCCTCTCTGGGGACACACCTACGGATAATTCCGTCTGCACATCTCTTAAAGAGATAGGGCTCATCCCACAAGTAGTACTTTGCATCAGTAATTAGTTTCTTTTTTTGTATTCTATTGTACTCCTTGGGTATGAACCTTGCAGCTTTATAGTTTGCAATATCGGCAAACCATGGTGCTTCCTGAATGGCAAATAGATGCTCATCAGGGAATGTCTCAGAGATCTCAAGGAAGGGGAGGGACGTCCCTTCCACTGGCTCTATCCGGGACAGATGATCAGCTACTTGGTTCTCTGTCCCTTTTCTGTCTCTTATTTCTATATCAAACTCTTGCAGAAGCAATACCCATCTGATGAGCCTGGGTTTTAAATCCTGCTTTGTGAGTAGATACTTAAGAGCAGCATGGTCAGTGTACACAATCACCTTTGATCCTACTAAGTAGGATCTGAACTTGTCAATGGCGTAAACCACTGCAAGTAATTCCTTTTCTGTGGTTGTGTAATTTTTCTGGGCATCATTTAAAACGCGACTGGCATAATAAATGACATGCAGAAGCTTGTCATGCCTCTGTCCCAGTACTGCACCAATGGCATGATCACTGGCATCACACATTAACTCAAATGGCAATGTCCAGTCTGGTGCAGAAATGACTGGTGCTGTGACCAGCTTAGCTTTCAGCGTTTCAAACGCCTGTAAGCATGCTGTGTCAAACACAAATGGCGTGTCAGCAGCTAGCAGATTGCTTAGGGGTTTTGCGATTTTTGAAAAATCCTTTATAAACCTCCTATAGAATCCTGCATGCCCCAGAAAGCTTCTGATTGCCTTAACATTGGCAGGTGGTGGTAATTTTTCAATTACCTCTATTTTTGCTTGATCTACCTCTATTTCCTTGTTTGAGATTTTATGCCCAAGAACAATTCCTTCAGTCACCATGAAGTGACACTTTTCCCAGTTTAAAACTAGGTTGGTTTCTTGGCATCTTTTCAGAACAAGTTTCAGGTGATCAAGACAGGAGCTGAATGAGTCTCCATATACTGAGAAGTCATCCATGAAGACTTCCAGAAATTTTTCCACCATATCAGAGAAAATAGAGAGCATGCATCTCTGGAAGGTTGCAGGTGCATTGCATAGCCCAAAGGGCATCCTTCTATAAGCAAACACTCCGGATGGACATGTGAATGTTGTTTTCTCTTGATCCTGGGGATCTACTGCAATCTGGTTATAGCCTGAGTAGCCATCCAAAAAGCAGTAATAATCATGACCTGCTAGTCTCTCTAGCATCTGGTCTATGAATGGTAAAGGAAAATGATCCTTTCTGGTGGCTGTATTGAGCCTTCTGTAGTCAATACACATGCGCCACCCTGTAACTGTTCTTGTAGGAACCAGTTCATTTTTTCATTATGAATCACTGTCATGCCTCCCTTTTTTGGGACGACTTGAACAGGGCTCACCCAGGGGCTATCAGAAATGGGATAAATAATCCCAGCCTCTAGTAATTTGGTGACCTCTTTCTGCACCACTTCCTTCATGGATGGATTTAGCCGCCTCTGTGGTTGAACCACTGGTTTGGCATTATCCTCCAATAGGATTTTGTGTATGCATCTAGCTGGGCTTATGCCCTTAAGGTCACCTATGGACCACCCAAGAGCTGTCTTGTGTGTCCTTAGCACTTGAATAAGTGCTTCCTCTTCCTGTGAATTTAAAGCAGAGCTTATGATCACTGGAAAAGTGTCACCTTCTCCTAGAAATGCATATTTCAAGGATGGTGGCAGTGGCTTGAGCTCTGGTTTAGGAGATTTTTCCTCTTTCAGAAGAAAGTTCAGAGGCTCTTTCATGTCCCCTGAATCCTCCAAATCAGGCTGAACATCTTTAAAGATGTTTTCCAACTCTGATTCGAGACTCTCAGTCATGTTGATCTCTTTTACCAAAGAGTCAATAAGGTCAACTTTCATGCAGTCTGTTGATGTGTCTGGATGCTGCATGGCTTTGACAGCGTTCAACTTGAACTCGTCATCGTTGACTCTCAGGGTTATTTCCCCTTGCTGGACGTCAATGAGGGATCGTCCAGTTGCTAGGAAGGGTCTTCCTAGAATGAGAGTAGCACTCTTGTGCTCCTCCATTTCCAGCACAACAAAGTCAGTGGGAAAGGCGAATGGCCCAACTCTGACAATCATGTCCTCAATCACGCCTGATGGGTATTTAGTGGAACCATCAGCAAGTTGGAGACATATCCGGGTTGGTTTAACTTCTTCAGTTAAGCCAAGCTTCCTGATAGTGGATGCAGGTATTAGGTTGATGCTTGCCCCAAGATCGCATAAAGCTGTCTTGGTGCAATCACCTTCTAATATGCATGGTATCAGAAAACTCCCAGGGTCTTTAAGCTTTTCAGGAAAGCTTTTCAGAATGACTGCACTGCATTCTTTAGTGAGGAGAACTCTTTCTGTTTCTCTCCACTCCTTTTTATGACTCAAGATCTCTTTCATGAACTTGGCATAAGAAGGTATTTGCTCAAGTGCCTCTGCAAATGGAATCTTTATTTCAAGAGTCCTTAGATAATCTGCAAAGCGAGCAAATTGCTTATCCTGCTCCTCTTTCCGGAGTTTTTGAGGATAAGGTATCTTGGCTTTATATTCCTCAACCTTAGTGGTTAAGGAAGCCTTTTTAGAGGGGTTGTTATCAGCACTTGTGTGTGTCTGATCCCTCACTGGCAATTGAATGCCAGAGTCAGAAGCTGGAGTGACGTTAGACGCCAGCTCACTGTCTGTTCCTGGCGCCTGAACGCCAGAACTGTGCTCCTGTTGGGCATTCAACGCCAGATTCTTGCCCATTTCTGGCGTTGAACGCCAATCCTGCCTTGTTTCTGGCGCTGAACGCCAGTTTTGGGCATGGTCTGGGCGTTCAGCGCCAGCCTTCCACCCCTTTTCTGGCGTTTTAGTGCCAGAATTATTTTTCCCTGGGCTCTTACTGTCCTCAGGGGAATCTATGGTGGGTTGCTCATTTCTTGAATTTTTGATGCCTTGAGGTGGGGTATTTAATGTTTTCCCACTTCTTAATTGAACTGCTTGGCATTCTTCTGCTATTTGCTTTGATAGCTGCTGCTTTGTTTGCTTAAACTGTTCTTCCATATTTATATTAGCTATCCTTGTCTCCTGTAACCTGTCTTTGAATTCAGCTAGCTGCTTTGTTAGAAAATCTAATTGCTGATTGAATTCAGCAGCTTGTTTTACAGTACTGAATTCAGCAGTTACTGTTTTAACCTCTTCATTCATGGAAGGGTTGCTGCTTAGATACAGATGCTGATTCCTGGCAACTGTATCAATGAGCTCTTGAGCCTCTTCGATTGTCTTTCTCATATGGATAGACCCACCAGCTGAGTAATCTAAAGACATCTGAGCTCCTTCTGCAAGCCCATAGTAGAAGATGTCTAACTGAACCCACACTGAAAACATTTCAGAGGGGCATTTTCGTAGCATCTCTCTGTATCTCTCCCAGGCATCATAAAGAGATTCATTATCTCCTTGTTTAAAGCCTTGGATGTCCAGCCTTAGCTGTGTCATCCTTTTTGGAGGGAAATATTGATTCAGGAATTTTTCTGTCAGCTGTTTCCATGTTCTTATGCTGGCCTTAGGTTGGTTATTTAACCACCTCTTAGCTTGATCTTTTACAGCAAATGGAAACAGTAATAGTCTGTAGACATCCTGATCTATTTCCTTATCATGTACTGTGTCAGCAATTTGTAAAAATTGTGCCAGAAACTCTGTAGGTTCTTCCTGTGGAAGACCAGAATACTGGCAACTTTGCTACACCATGATAATGAGCTGAGGATTCAACTCAAAGCTACTAACTCCAATGGAGGGTATGCATATGCTACTCCCATACGAAGCAGTAGAGGGGTTAGAATATGACCCCAAAGTCCTCCTGGACTGTCCATCTCCACTTATGTCCATGATGGATATATGGATATAACTTGGACTGATTTATCTTTTTATTTATTTTATTTTATAAGAAGTAAATACTTAAATAAAATAAAATAACTAAAAAGAATTTGAATTTTGAAAATTTTTTTTTCGTAAAAAGATTAAAAATAATTAGTTAAAAAAAAAACAGAAATTTTTGAAAAAGAGGGGAGATATTTTCGAAAATTTTGAGAGAGAGAGAGTTAGTTAGGTAGTTTTGAAAAAGTTAAGAAACAAACAAAAAGTTGGTTAGTTAGTTGAAACAAATTTTGAAAAGATAGGAAGTTAGAAAAGATATTTTGAAAAGATATTTTTGAATTTAGTGAGGAGAGAGAAAAACAATAAGATAGTACAAGATTTAAAATTTTTAGATCTAATGCTCCTTGTTTTTGAAAATTTTGGAGGGAAAACACCAAGGAACACCAAACTTAAAAATTTTAAGATCAAGACACAAGAAAACTCAAGAACACTTTGAAGACTCACAAGAACACAAGAACATGAAGGAAGAACACCAAACTTAAAATTTTTAGAAAACCAAACCAAAATTTTCGAAAATCAAAGGGGAATCAACAAGAAAACACCAAACTTAAAGTTTGGCACAGGATTTAATAGAAAAATTATTTTTGAAAAAGAAGGTTTTAAAAAGAGTATAAAAGATTCTAACCCAATCAAATTAATGTTCTAGCCAAATGAGTTATGGGACCTTATTAAAGTTTGGCACAGGATTTAATAGAAAAATTATTTTTGAAAAAGAAGGTTTTAAAAAGAGTATAAAAGATTCTAACCCAATCAAATTAATGTTCTAGCCAAATGAGTTATGGGACCTTATTAATAGAAAAATTATTTTTTTGAAAAAGGTTTTTTTTTTTTTTTTAAAATATGATAGCCAATTACCATGAACATAAACACCACGTTCTAATTAACTGAGCTATAAATTTAAAGTGTTTTAACAAGGGATAAATAATAAAAGACTCTAAACCAAAAAAAGAGAAGATTTTTCCTAATCTAAGCAACAAAATAATCCGTCAGTTGTTCAAACACGAACAATCCCCAGCAACGGCGCCAAAAACTTGGTGCACGAAATTGTGATGTCCAGGCTCAAACAATCCCCGGAAACGGCTCCAAAGCTTGGTGCTCTGATCTTAATTCATAATTGTCACAACTTCGATACAACTAACCAGCAAGTGCACTGGGTCGTCCAAGTAATACCTTACGTGAGTAAGGGTCGAATCCCACAGAGATTGTTGGTTTGAAGCAATCTATGGTTATCTTGTAAATCTTAGTCAGGAAGTCAATTATGTTTATCAATTGAATTGTGAATAACCAGTAGAGCATAAATTAAAAGTTACTTGTTGTGCAGTAATGGAGAATATGTTGGAGTTTTGGAGATGCTTTGTCCTCTGAATCTCTGCTTTCCTCTGTCTTCTGATTCACGCACGCACGTCCTCCTATGGCAAGCTGTGTGTTGGTGGATCACCGTTGTCAATGGCTACCTTCCATCCTTCCAGTGAAAACTACGCTCACGCGCTCTGTCACAGCACGGCTAATCACCAGTTGGTTCTCGATCCGGTTGGAATAGGATTTACTATCCTTTTGCGTCTGTCACTAACGCCCAGCCTTCAGGAGTTTGAAGCTCGTCACAGTCATTCAATCCTTGAATCCTACTCGGAATGCCACAGACAAGGCTTAGACTTTCCGGATTCTCATGAATGCCGCCATCAGTTCTAGCTTATACCACGGAGATTCTGATTAAAGAATCTAAGAGACACTCATTCAATCGGATATAGAACGGAGGTGGTTGTCAGGCACACGTTCATGGGTTGAGGAAGGTGATGAGTGTCACAGCTCATCACCATCATCACAGTTAAGCGCGAATGAACATCTTAGATAGGAACAAGCGTGTTTGAATGAAAACAGAAATACTTGCATTAATTCATTGAGACACAGCAGAGCTCCTCACCCCCAACAATGGGGTTTAGAGACTCATGCCGTCAGAGAATACAAAGTTTAGATCTGAAATGTCATGAGATACAAAATAAGTCTCTAAAAGTTGTTTAAATACTAAACTAGTAGCCTAGGGTTACAAAATATGAGTGGACTATGATGGATGATGCAGAGATCCACTTCTGGGGCCCACTTGGTGTGCTGGGGCCCACTTGGTGTGTGCTGGGGCTGAGACTTTAAGCAATCCACGTGCAGAGGCCATTTGTGGAGTTGAACGCCAGTTTTTGTGCCAGTTTGGGCGTTCAACTCCAGTTTTTGATCCTTTTCTGGCGCTGGACGCCAGAATTGGGCAGAGAACTGGCGTTGAACGCCAGTTTACGTCATCTATCCTTATGCAACGTATGGACTATTATATATTGCTGGAAAGCCCTGGATGTCTACTTTCCAAAGCAATTGGAAGCATGCCATTTCGAGTTCTGTAGCTCCAGAAAATCCACTTTGAGTGCAGGGAGGTCAGAATCCAACAGCATCAGCAGTCCTTTTTCAGCCTGAATCAGATTTTTGCTCAGCTCCTTCAATTTCAGCCAGAAAAATACCTGAAATTACAGAAAAACACACAACTCATAGTAAAGTCCAGAAATATGAATTTTTCCTAAAAACTACTAGAAATAGACTAAAAACTAACTAAAACATACTCAAAACTATATGAAATTATCCCCAAAAAGCGTATAAAATATCCGCTCATCACTCTCCTTGATTAGGAAATATACCTCTTGCACTAAAGCTGGATTGGTTTCGTATAGCTGCAGCAGATCCTTCATATACACTCCTTTTTATTAACAAACACACGTTACTCTTTCCAGTAATAACTAGATCATACATCAGTTACCAAATTTTAATGCTAACAATTTCTTATGTACATTTGGGATATTAATTACTTGTCTATTTATTTATGGTCATATATTTTGGTCCTTTAGAAAAAATAAAAAACAAAAGAAATTAAAGACAGTGACTATAATGTTGTTTAATTAAGCCTTAGAAATTAACCGACTATATCCCCCTAAAACCAGCAAAAACCAAGGACTAAATTCATGTTACATCCGACCACTCACCATTTGATCATTTTTTTTTTAATTAAGAGTTGTGGCTTAATTTCATTGAAATGTTTAGAAACTCACTAGTAATTTTTAATTTTTCCAAATTTTTTTCACCATTAAGCCGTTCACTTGTATAATAGAATAGCTTTTATTTTTATATTATTTAATCCTTCATTTAATTTATAGGAGAGATCTTGATCTATTAATTTTTCTCACTGTCAAATCAATCTCTCTTTCATTCCCTGTTAACTAGTAATATTCTATTAGCATTTTCTTTTAAAAAAAATTAGATGACTAATATATTCTCTTTTTCTCTGTTAACTAACCCTTTACTTTCTCTTTATCTATTTTCTTTTTTATATTTTTGTTCATTATATGTGCTCCTTAATTTTTTGTTTTGTATATAGTGAGCAGTGGTTGCGTTATATGTTTGCTATGGACTATGTGTCATACATTCTTTGGATTTTATTATAGCTACACTTGTGTTTTAACTTTTTTTTTCTATTGAGGCTTGTGATTTCTGGTGCTTATTTTTAATATTTTTTTTAGGTATGTTAAGCTTGTCATATATTCAATGGACAAGGATTGGATACAAATTAAGAATAGAGCCCTTTTACAATATAGGAGAGGTGTCAAGGAGTTCTTAGATTTTGCCTTTTACAATAATGAATATGATTTGTTGATTTAGCCAAAGACCTCAAAGATTGCTAATAGTGTTGCTACTAGAAGAAAGAAAGGGATTCAGAGTCTTGTATCTAAAAGAAATTTAGCTCCATCAAGTCACTTACAACAAGCTGATTTTCTTTCTAATAATGATGGAGAGCATGGAAAAAAAACAAGTTCATCAAGTCATTCACAAGTTAGAAGGACATTTGACTCTCTTTCTAATGATGATGGAGTGCATGGAAAAAAAGTAAGTTCATCAAGCCACTCACAAGTTAGAAGGACATTTGACTCCCTTTCTAATAATGATGGAGTGCATGGAAAAAAAGCAAGTTCATCAAGTCACTCACAACTTAGAAGGCAATTTGACTCCCTTTCTAATGATGATGAAGTGGATGAAGAAGAATTCGAATCCGGTATATTCTTTAGCATTCTTTAATTTCATTAATCTCTTTTGGATATTTATTATGAGGTGGATTTAGTTTTCTGACATAAAAATATTAATAGCATGACTAATTTTATTTGTATATCTTCCTTTTGACATTAATACTATACCATAAACTTTGAAGCTAGTGACTGCAATCCAAAAAATATTAGTGCTATACCATATAGATTTAAAGGGTGATGGGGTGTGAGAAAAAAAGAGAAGAGAAGAGAAGAGAAGGGCAGTGATTAAAAACTGAAGGAAGGGCCAGGGGCATGGGTCAGGGGTGGGTGCGTGCAGTGCAGTGCAAGGTGTGACAAAGACAAGCTCTTTATTATTCTCCCCCCCCCCCACTAAATTCTAAGCTGCAGAGGTGAGTCTTATATACTAGTATATTATTATATATTTGGCTAGCTAGGAACCCGGTTTATGCCATCTAGTCTATGTATAATGTATGCTTCTTTTGTCTTTTTCCTATGCTAGTTATTTTTTTGTCCTCTAAATTAAAATTCACTGTTTTCTTTGTATTTTCTCCACTTGTTGTCTAAATAAATTTCTTGTATTGAACAATGCATAGAATAGAATTTAACATGTGCCAACTTGAACTTAATGTCTGATTTATCAAAGGCTAATATATGTCTGAAAAAATAACATCTTGCTCCTATTATCTCATTGATTTAAACAGATTTTGTAGCACCGAAAAAAAAGTGAGAGGACCTATGCGCAATCTTGAGTTAGCAAAGTTACCAGCTGGAAAAAGACTTGACATAAACTGGAGAATGAATAGGCCAGTTGGTCCAAATGCAAAGCTGTTCAAATCAAGATGCACTGTTCTAGTTCGTGATGTGAAGAATGCACCACTAAAGGTTAAAGAATGGGCTGATATCAAAATAGAGAACAAAATAAAGATGTTTGACCTAGTTTTGGTAATATTCATGTTCTCCTTGTTATGTTTTCACTTGCTTTTTTTATTTTTATGTTTATAAAACTCAAACTAATAGTATATGTTATGTTCTTTTAAGACATACTTTAAAGTTGAAGGTTGAAAGCATTTAGTATGGGCTCAAATGAATTTTTCTTATCGGAGTTATCGACATCTATTAAAGAAAAGGTATTTTGAACCTTATGATAACCCTGAAATTGCTCGAGCCAATATACCATTGGAAATGGAAAAAGAGGATTGGGATTACCTTGTGAATCTTTGGATTGATGAAGGCTGGCAGGTTTGTACTTCACATGACATAATAATTGTTAATTGACTTAGATTTAACTAGCCTCTTTTATCACATGTTATGACCTATTTTGTTAATTATTAGAAAATAAGTCAACAAAACAAGATGAGTCGAGCTGCAAATAGCATTATCCATACCACTGGTGCTAAGGGAGCCCAACAAAGAGCTGAAGAGGCGGTATCTAAATTTTACTAATTTATAGACTTAATTTGAAGATATTTATTAGTTGCTATATTTATAAGATATGTTATTTGTACCTACAGTTTGAGCAAACAGGACAAGAAATTGACCGTCTTCGCCTTTGGGAGCTTACGCATACCCATGTTAATGAACAAGCTTGCAATGAAGAAACTCAAGAAAAACTTGTAAGATATGTTATCACATATTGTGAGTTTTGTTTATTACTTTGATAACTTCTCAAAATTATTTCTTCCTTCTTTGATAACTTGTGTAATTCTTTAAATAAGTTCTACAAAAGATAGAATCATTAAAAAATTAGTTGTGCTTTGTCGGAAGTACTAGTATATTAGAAGTTGTTTCTGCTTCAGATTTTGTTGTGAAAGTCTTGAAAAATTGTGTTTGTTTTGTCCTTAGTTTATTTAAATTTTCTGCTTGTTAAAGAAGCCTCTGATTTTGGTTTTAGCTTCAGCTGTGCTGAATGTGATAGAGATTTATATTATTATAACTTACAGATTTATGGCATTAAGTGATAGTTATAAAGAAGTGTTTTTCTTTACTTTTTATTTAATTTTTTTTCACTCTATTTGCTGGGATTCATGAGTATCTGGGTCTATCATCATAATATAGAATCAAGATTTTTACTTTTCAAAGGGAGAATGACTTTTGAAATTGATGGTAGTCAACAGTATTTGATAATCTTCATTGAGACCTTCAAAAAAAAGTTTCAATGTGTTTTTCTGAGGATAAAGGACTGTCCAATGCTGCAAGAGAGTATGTCAGGTGCTTTATCTTAGAAATATAATTTGAGGTTGAGAGACCACGCTTCTTGATTGTTTTGAGTTGATTCTTGAGTTACGTTGTTTAACTCTCTATTTCATGGATCTTGAAAAATAATTTCAACCTTAGACCAAATCTCATGAGCGAAGATGCAAGAGATACTGCGTTGAATTATGATTAGACAAGAAGAAAAATAGAGCAGAAAGCTTTGCATTGTAACTAAATGACCTCACTTTGTATATCATTCAGTAAATCTGTTCTATCTGTAAGCATACATTCTACTTTTATTTATATTACATGCTGTGGTGCAAACTCAGCAAAACTGGCTGCTGACTCTAACATCCTAACACTCAATATAAGAAAAGAGTCCTAACTAACCTTATTATCTTTATAAATTTTTTTTATTGTTCTGCAAGATACCCTTAACATGTTGATTGTGCAATGTAGCTACTTTATAAATTTAAGAGGATTGTGCAATGTTGATATTTATGAGATCTAACTTTTAGGAAAAAAGTGTTTAAATGGACTATGAAAGTCTTGAAAAGTTCTGTTATGCAATGAAGAAATTGGATTAATTAGGCATTAATTTTTACGGTAAGTATTTATATTCATGTTTACATATATTTTTATTGATTTTATTAGGTTGATTTGATCCATTTTAGAATTTACTTAAGGAATTATCATCTCAAGTAAATGAGGGAATATTAGAGATGAATGAACATGAGGTGATGGTAGAAGTATTTGGACCTGAACGACATGGACGAGTTCGTGGTTATGGAGCTGGCGTGACACCTGCACAGTTATGGGGTCCTAGATCATTCATATTTTCTGATCTCCAAATAAAGCTTCAATGTGCAGAAAAAAAATATGAAGACTCTAAAATAGAGGTGGAAGATTTGAAGAAAAAAGTAGATCATATGGCAGGAATACTTGAGCAACTATTGGATGGAAGGTTGCCTATAGTTCAAAGTGATAACAATCCTACTTCACTTGATTAATGCTCAAGACTTTGATGAGTTTATGTATAATTCATATAGCACTATACAAAAAAAACATTAATATGATATTATGATATTGAGTATTGATTTTGGTACTTGGTGTTAATTGTTGTTGATATACTTATCAAATGCTAAATAAAGAATGCTATTTGTACTAGTTTTGAATCATGATCAATGATCAAAATTGCAAAGTTTTTGTTTGATTTTATACAATGATTATGTATGATAAAGTGAAAGCATATTCATGTCATAGTGGTAGAATTTTTATTTTGTCTATTATTATAGTCATTTTTATTTAAAAAATAAATAATAGGTGAAACCTTAACTTTTATAATAATGAATGTCAAAAAAAATATGATTGAGTTTTTTTTATGGTAAAAAATTGTCAAAAAATATCCATGATATAGTATATTTCACGGTTAATAATTGTAAAAAATTATTGTTGAGAATTTTTTATGGTCAATAAGTGTCAAAATAAATAGTATTTTTGACGGTTAATAAGTATCACAAAAAATATATTCTCAAATTTTTTAACATTATTTTTGACGGCCAATAATTATCAAAATAAGATTAAGCTTTTTTCACAATTACTTATATGTTAAAAATACTATTTTTGACACAACTTTTATTAACATATTTTCATAGTTAAAATAGTGTCAAAAATTATTTTTTTGACGAATTTTAATTCTTTTTTGACACATATAACCCTAAAAAATAATCTATATTGTTGTAGTGACACACAAAATGATGACAAAACGTAGTGATATATTACTTCAGTAAACTTAACTAATTTTATAACTAACACACTCTTTTAATTTAGGCTCATATATATATATATATATATATATATATAAAATACCCATATCAATTCCTTTTTATTTGATAGAATGGAAGAAGTAACAAGAAATAAATATATTAATAATATATGTCTTGAATCATATAGATGGATATATATTTAGTTATTTACCATTCCAATGCAATTAGCTAGAGAAAGAGAATTGAGTAATATGAATGTAGAGCTTTAAGTACACAGTACTAGGACTGGCAATGAGTAGGGTAGGGTAGGGTTTAGACTCTATCCTAACCTTACCTGCGGGTTGAAAATTTTATTAAAACTCTACTCTACTCTACCTGCGGGTTGAGAATCTCTCAACCCTAACCCTACCCGCACCCTAAAGTTCTAAACCCTACCCTATCCTACTCTACTCGCAGAAATATCAAATTTTTTCAAAGTAAATATAAAATTTGTAACACCCTAATATTCAAATCCTTATGCTCGAGTCATAAGTCAATGATATTACGGTGGTACGACTCTCAGGTGGATTTTTAATATATAAATATAGGTAATTTCGAAAAGAGTATTAATCGAGAAGCCTGAAAAGAGTAGAAATAAAATCGCGAAGACGTATCACTCACGTTTCGACAACAAAAGATAAATCGTGAAGCCGAAAACGATATACGGACAAGGCGTAGAGGAGATTAAGAGATAGATAACAGATAGATATATATAACATAAGTAAATAGCCACTAGTCGCGACCCGCGAAGTTTAGGCCGGCTAGGGTACAGTATGAAAGTAGATGACAACAGTACATCCTAATCTCTCCCAAAGGAAACATAAGAGCCTCTATAGGCAAGTTCCAAAAGAGTTCAATACATAATATAATCTTTTCAAAACATAGGTGGAGAGATTCTAATCAAACACAAAGTAGAGGAAATAAAGATCTTCGCCGTCTCTCAGACGACCCACAAACTCACTTCTGAGCACCTGGACCTGTATCTGAAAAACAAGAGATATATACGGAATGAGAACCCCGGGCCCATGGGTTCCCAGTACGGTAAAAGTGCCAAATAAATACAATGTACTGCAATAAAAACTCACCAAGCATCCTAAACTCCTTTTCACCAAGTATCCAGCCTAGATTCTCACTAATCTATAAATAGGCATCTGTCGTAAGGGAATACTAAATCTAGATCACATCTCATATGACTCCCAACTCGCTGACTCTCCCACGAATCAGATTTCAGAATCATAAAAAAAGCCATCATCAGTCGTGCTGTCTCAGCAATTCTATATCAATATATCATGCCCTCCCTGGAACTAGTGAAACCACATCACTGCGTCTACCCAGGGAGCTCAAATTGTAAGACCCAGAATCTTTGAAAAGTCTTATTATGATCAAGTCTCAAATCCTACAATTATTTATAGCCTTAAATTCAGAGATTATTTTATTAAAGATAATTAAGGCAAGTTTTGATTTATTGAATTTGAGATAAGTTATGATTATTATCCAATTTTATAATTATTGGATTATTTTCTATATTTAAAGTATAAGGTTGATAGTTATGAAATAATAAGGATTTTATAAGATTTGGATTAGATAAGTAATATTTTAAATATTACTACTGCTATTTTGAAAAAGAGAGAAATTAATTATATTATTTCTAATTATTTTGATTTGGGCATTTTATTGAAAATAATTTGTGAAATTGATGAGCAAATAGTATTTTCTATGTACAAATAGTGTTGAATTTAATTTGGGTTTCAATTACTATATTATCCCCAATTTTATGTGAAATTACTATAATGCCCCTAATCCTAATTTTGCTAAACCCATTCCCTTCCATCCTTCCTCCATGCTGCGCAGCCCAACCCCTTTCCTCACTGCCTTTGCTGCGCAGCAGCAACAACAACGACACACACAGTTTCCTTTGTTCTCCAAGAAAGAAAGAAACAAAGAGAAAGAGAGATTTGAGGGAGAAGGAAAGGAGATCTGAACGACAAAAGGAGAGGTCGCGAAACAGGGAGAGATGGACCCGCGCCCTGCCATCGACCCACGCGTCGCCGCCGCGCCACCGTCCATGTGCCACCGTCGTTTGGTCCATCCATGAGCTGCTGTCAGAACCGTGCGAGGAGGAGCGTCGCCGCCATTAACGTCACGAAGGAAGAAGCCCAGAGGGGAGAGAGACACCGTGCGACTCTGAGGGAGGAGGACGCGGCCAGTGACGCGAGGAGCACGACCCACCGCGTCGGAACCCTTTTCACGTTGCCAGCGTCGCCGTGGCCTCCAGTCGCGCCGTCGCCAGTCTGGGTTGCTCTGCCGCCGTGAATCTCCTCGCTGTTGGGGTCTCACCGTCGCCGTCCCTGTTGTGGCTGGTGTCGTCACTGAAGACCCACCATTGCTGGAGAAAGGAAGAGAGTCAGAGGAGGAGAGCCACGCCGGAGAAGAACTACCGCGGAGCTGTCCCTGCCGCTGCGCCCAGCAGCTGTCGGGAGCCTTGTCGTCGTTCATGGGGTGTGCCGGTAAGCTCATGCCGTCGGAAAACCTCGCTACCATCACCGAAAAAGCCACTGCCGGTAAGGGTCTTGTCATTAGCCTCCGTCCTTTTGAATTCCGAGAATATTATGGTCACTGCATGTTGGTTTCAGTTGTCGTGATTGGAATTCGTTGCCGCTGCCGCTTGAGGTGGCTGTTGGGGCTACCGCCCAACCGGTTCAGAGGCCGTTGTTGTTCGGTTCAGCCGTTCTTTCTTAGTTTCAGTAAGTATTCCGGTTTCGAGAGCTCTGCGTTAGTGTTCTGTTCTGTGTAATAAAGTAATCGTAATGTTAATGGTTTTAGGAGCTAGAATCCGGTTTGCTTGTGCCGTTTGGGGCTGTTTCTGCTTTTGAGAGAGCGGGCAGAGCCGAGATTTTGATTGCCGGTGATTTCGGGTCGAGATAAAAGGAGTTGGTTAACGAGTTGGGTTGTGGTTCCAATGTTGTGAGGTAGGGGCGCTTTCCAAAAACTATATTTCTATATGTTGGAATTATTACATATGGATACTGATGTGAGAAAATGTGTATTTGGTGATTGTGTCGGTCTTATGTATTATTTGATTGACTCGAATGTTTATGGATGTTGGTTTGGCTGAGTTGTTGTGCGGCTTTGTGAAATGTAATGTTTTGAAGCTGATTCTTTAAATATTTGAAATCTGAGTTTAATCCGTTGAGGATTGGTTTGAATTGAGTCAATTGTTTTGATGATGTGAAAGATAGAATACTCTTTGGAATTCAGCCTGGTTTGCTTTCACTGATTTGGTTTTGATAAATGATTTGTTGCTGAACCGATTCTTTAAAGCTTTGGAAATGAGTTAAATTGATTGATATTGAGTTGATTTCTGAAATAGTTTCCTTGAGATATGCCACTGAGGCGACTGTTGGATTTAGTTTGCTTTTGAATTGATTTCTGGTTTTGGGCTGTTAAAAAGGAATGAGAATCGGTTTAGTTGGGACCCGAACCGGGTGGCAAAAGTCCAAGTTTTAGGGGAGGTGCTGCCGAAATTTCTACAAAATCCTACTCTTGTTTGTAAAGTTATTTAAAAAGGGTTGGATTTGAGAAATTGTATTAATTGATTTATTAAGAGAATATTTATGTTTTCAAGCTTAATTTATTTAATGAACTTTATGCGTTGAGTTCGGCTTATTTAGAAACGAACTATTTGTACAGTTTGAATCACTGAAGGAAAGAATGATGCTCTAATATTGATTTCAATATAAAAAGGAGCTTTTAGTGATTTTAAAGGAATTTAGACTTTTGATTGAGTAATCAAGTTTGAGGCATTTTGGAAGAGCTAGAAAAATGGGTTCCAAAAAGAAACCTGAAAGTGGTTTGATTCAAATGAACCGGTTCCGTTTCAAATGAGTTGATTTTTGGACCGGGTTGGAACTTGTGATTTTGTATGATCGGTTTCATAATAAATTCAGTTTTGTTTACTTGAACCGGGAATCTATGATTTTAAAAGTTTCAATGAATTTTAAGGAATTTATATAAGTTGACCTTCCCTAAAGACTTGGGACTCTGGCAAGAAACTTTTGTTATAAAATCCCATTGTTGGATGGGTGATTTTGAATGTTCCCAAGAAGAATCTTTAACTTTCCATGGTTTTGGAAGTTTTGGAAAGGGAATGCCGAGAGTGGCTTTGTTTTAAAAAGGGAACTCACTTTGAGTAAATTTGGCTTATGAGCCTGAGATGATTTGAGAAATGAGATCTTTAAAGCCAAGGCTAAAAAGAGTTGAAATTTGATTTCAAAGTGAAATGGCTTGAGAAAAGTGATTTATGGCTTAAATGCCGGTTTTATGAATTTGATGATGTTGAATGGTGGAAGTGTTGTTTTGTTGTGAGCCGGAATGGCCGTGTATGCTATTGAACTATGGCTGATTGCCGAATGAGTTGTGAGCCGTATGACTGATTATGAATTATGAACTTAAGCCGAAGGGCTGTATTTATTGATAAATTGGCTGGTTCTGAATTGAACCGTGAGCCGGATGGCTGAGATGGATGGTGATCCATGGTTGAGTATAAATGCATGTATGCAATTGAATGAATTGTGAACTTAAGCCGGATGGCTGAGATGAATGTTGTATGCGAGTATGCTTGTGTTTTCTCTCTGGTTGTAAGGGTGACAGGGCACCGATACCCTCTAATGGCGACAGGGCGCAGATACCCTCTAATGGCGACAGGGCGCAGATACCCTCTAATGGCGACAGGGCGCAGATACCCTCTAATGATAATAAAGCGCAACAGAGAGACTGTGTCCGGGTTAGCTACCGGATACGTCGGGTTGGCTTGGTAACCGACAGATGATATCATCAGCCACTAGGGACAGGCATGCATCATATGCATTTGTGTGACATTGGTTGGGTGTGCATATTATACTTGGTTTGCCTATGTGATTAATTGCTAACTGTTCTACTTGTAATAACTGTTTGTTTGTGCTTGAACTTCCTATTTGTGTTTGCTACTGGGATTCTGTTGGACTGTGGTGATTGTTTGATTGTTGGATTGTTTGGGCCTAGGGCCGTGGTTGAAATGAGATGAACCGATGGTTGATTTCGGTTTTATATTTCTGATTTGGAATAAAATATGAAAGCCTATTTTGTTTCAGTATAGATAAACCGTTTTGAAAGGCTTTTGAGTTTTTGAGAATTGAATGGTTCCTCTTTCAGAAAAGATTTCCGACTTTACTTCTATTGTAAACCGTTGTTTTTGAAAAGAGGCATAAGACGGTTATGAATCACTGGTGCGGTTATCTTCACGTATCCTATTACAGTAATTCCCAAAAACCCTCTACTGAGAACCCTTTCGAGGATGATGTTCTCACCCCCCCTACATTTTTCCCCTTTCAGGATATGGGCGCAGAAGTTACGAAGAGCTTATTTAATTGTTGTGATGCTCTGTATTGTTTTAGCTATGGTTTATTGTACCCTCACCTTTATCTTGATATAATCTGTAAGAGGGATAGGAATTGTATTGGATTATGGTTGTAATATTACTTATATATATGTATGTATATATATGGATGTACTCTTTATGAGTTTTGTAAGTTGTATGGTATTTATGGATGTATGATATCGGATGAAAGTATTTTTGGATCGGTATTGCAATTTAAAGTTTTAAACAGGCTCATATTTTAGTATTAAATAATATAAAGTCGTCGTAATGTCCGAACTATCAGAGTCGCGCAGCCGGAAGTGTGAGCTTTGGTAGTTAGGGTGTTACATTATGGTATCAGAGCAGTCCTTCCTGTAGAGCCTGAGGAATGGACCGACTATGCTTTAGTTGCATACTCTGAGTGTTTGTCATGTATTAGGTCTTGTCGAATGACGAGAATTAGAGCTTTATGCACATGACAGTCTATTGATTAACGCTGTTAGTCTTGCATTGCATAATTCTTGGTATTAAGTTTGGCCGGCTTAATACTAGTGAATTATGTATATGAAAGCACTGATGGCTTATCATAGATGAAATCCGAGTTTTGAGTAAAGCGAATCGCGGGTTTTGGAAAAGTTGGAGACTATTTCTCGAGGCTATTCAGTTGTGTGTCTTGAATTTTGTTCAAGTCGACCCGTTCTTTTATATCCTAACTTGAAGTTCTTGTTTGCTAGTCCTTCTGAAAAGTAGTTTGACTTTTTCAACTCTATTCCTCTATCCATATGCATTCTTGTTTGACCTTAAGTGCATATGCTGGTTTAAGATCCTTGTTGCATCTATCTTCCTCTGTTTGAGTTCTTCTTGATTCAAGTATTCTTTGATATAGCCTTGAACTTGTCTTAATGTGCTGTGACTTTTAACTCCGGGTTCTGATTCCATTTTTTGAGAAATTGTTAATTCAGTTTTTCTCTTACTGGACAGTGATCACAGCCAATTTTGAGATTTTATAAATTGCTGTTGATTAGATATATACTTTTCTATATCTGAAACTTTGAAATTATTTATGCAGTTTAACAACTATTTCTTTCTAATACCTTGCCTGTACTTTTACTGGTTTACGCAATTGCACTTACCTTAAAAGTAAATTTGACTTTCTAGTAATTTTACTATAGTTCCAATGGACATCTTTATTTAATTGTGTATTTGGATATTTTCCGAAATTCTGGAAAAAAAAAGGGGATTTCTCGCTTTTGTCCCGGTTGAGTTTTGTTTGATAAACTTTACTTAATTCATTTTTATTTGAGTTTGATTTAGCATACCACCTGAGTTATGCCATTGTTGTTCTTTTGAAAATTTTGAACTCATAGCTTTCTTCCTATGAACGGACTAAATTCTCTATAAAATCTTCCATCTCCATGAATGTCATGTTTGACCTTGTTTTTAACTGATCTTCTGCATCTTGTGAATATTGCCATTGATCTTGGTTTTTCCTTTTTGTGAATCTCATTCGTATATGAGTAAGTTTGATTCGTTTCAAATTAGTACATCGTTTATTCTCTCATTATCTCTGCAAGAGTTTTTAGTCAAAGATTTATCCTTGAGAAATTACTAATGGTTGAGTTGTCTTTTCCTATGACTTTTGTATTCTTTTGGATCAATTGAAAGCTTGTTTGATGACTCATGCCTAGTAAATCTTGTTTGGACTACTTTGGTTTAAGATCCTTTCTTGCAAGGCTTGACTCATTTTTAGTACATCTTAAACTTCTTGAATGTTCTTCTGAGATGGTGATTTCAAGAAACACTTTTGGAGTCTTGTTTTGAACTTTCAAAGGAATTTTGAATTCTCTTTGGAAGAATACTAGATGGAATTTATTTCTGTTGTTTGATTGAGATTGAAACCATTGTCCAATTTTGACGAAATTAATTTAAAGTTGGCATGCGCCATTTTAAATGAGGTTTTGGAAAGCTTCCTTGTTTAGTGGAAACTGGTTTGTTCTAATGCACCACTTATTTCCTTTACCAAATTGTAAGCAAATTTTTATCTCGGAATTTCTTTTCTAAAAAGAGTTTGACTTCCTCTTTCACCCTTGCTATGAATGTTATACACGCTTGTTTGAATATGAACTTTGGGAATTTTTGAACAAGCATTTGATTCTCTTCCGAGTTTTATGATTGCTTTTGGTTAGGTTGTGCACCTAACTATCTTTCTAAAATGTTTGAGGAAATATTTTAGCTATTAGTCAAACTTGTGTGCATTTTGTTTTAGAACTCTACAAAGTCTACTTCAACGTGAATTTGCATTAAAGCAAAGACACGGTTATGCTTTTGTTACTCTCTTGAAGGATATTGTTACTTAACCTTCTATTTCAGACTGCGAAGTGGTTTTTTTTCCGCAAGTTTTCAATTCTTTTATGAACAATGTATTTGGAAGTATTTTTTAATCATGCTCTTAAGTTCTGTGAGTTTTGTCTTGGGTTTGAAATATTCTCTTCTGTAAACCTCATGCTTTCTCGACTCAGCTTGAGTTTGTTTCAAATTGATGCACTGGTTTTCTTCTTATTGATCCTATTGAGCTTCTTTGATCTAAGGGTTATCTTTGAAGTTATCAATTGAATTGTGTCTAGCAAACTTCATTGCTCGAACATCCTTGTTATTCTGGAACTGGATACATTCTCTCAACTCTTTGAGTATTATCCTTGACATTTGACTCTCCTCTTTAAATCTTGTATCCTTCTGAGTAGACTCGAGAATTGTTTTGATATCACGTGCGACTTGTAGACGTATACGTAACGCGATACGTTAGTTCTTTAAGACGTGATATGTGTATATGAAAGGTGAAGCGGTAGGTGTGTAATGTTATGATGAGTTGTGTGTGTTTTGTCCCTTGCAAACGAGCTTGCGGGTGTTAGGCTTATGATTGGCTATGAGGTTGAAAAGTGCCTGATGAGGTTAGAAAGTTGAAGCCTTGAGGTTGATATGAGATTAGTGTGTGGATGTTAAGCACGTTGTTTTAACCCCATCCTGTTTTATAGCCTTTGATGCTTTGCCCTACTATCACATGATTGATCCATGTTATCTTTTGCATCGAGCCTACCTTGTAATGTTTGCTTTGCAATCACACTCCTATCTTTGCACCATTGTGCATATGACGATCAAAGTATTTGAAAATCGTATATATATGATTATATTTTGAGATATTTTTACTTCTTCCTTAAATGTGTTCAAGGGTGAACTGTTATGGAATTTCTTTCATTTTGTATCAATTTTCGAGGGCGAAAATTTTTATAAGGTGGGTAGAATGTAAGACCCAGAATCTTTGAAAAGTCTTATTATGATCAAGTCTCAAATCCTACAATTATTTATAGCCTTAAATTCAGAGATTATTTTATTAAAGATAATTAAGGCAAGTTTTGATTTATTGGATTTGAGATAAGTTATGATTATTATCCAATTTTATAATTATTGGATTATTTTCTATATTTAACGTATAAGGTTGATAGTTATGAAATAATAAGGATTTTATAAAATTTGGATTAGATAAGTAATATTTTAAATATTACTACTGCTATTTTGAAAAAGAGAGAAATTAATTATATTATTTCTAATTATTTTGATTTGGGCATTTTATTGAAAATAATTTGTGAAATTGATGAGCAAATAGTATTTTCTATGTACAAATAGTGTTGAATTTAATTTGGGTTTCAATTACTATATTATCCCCAATTTTATGTAAAATTACTATAATGCCCCTAACCCTAATTTTGCTAAACCCATTCCCTTCCATCCTTCCTCCACGCTGCGCAGCCCAACCCCTTTCCTCACTGCCTTTGCTGCGCAGCAGCAACAACAACGACACACACAGTTTCCTTTGTTCTCCAAGAAAGAAAGAAACAAAGAGAAAGAGAGATTTGAGGGAGAAGGAAATGAGATCTGAACGACAAAAGGAGAGGTCGCGAAACAGGGAGAGATGGACCCGCGCCCTGCCATCGACCCACGCGTCGCCGCCGCGCCACCGTCCATGTGCCGCCGTCGTTTGGTCCATCCATGAGCTGCTGTCAGAACCGTGCGAGGAGGAGCGTCGCCGCCATTAACGTCACGAAGGAAGAAGCCCAGAGGGGAGAGAGACACCGCGCGACTCTGAGGGAGGAGGACGCGGCCAGTGACGCGAGGAGCGCGACCCACCGCGTCGGAACCCTTTTCGCGTTGCCAGCGTCGCCGTGGCCTCCAGTCGCGCCGTCGCCAGTCTGGGTTGCTCTGCCGCCGTGAATCTCCTCGCTGTTGGGGTCTCACCGTCGCCGTCCCTGTTGTGGCTGGTGTCGTCACTGAAGACCCACCATTGCTGGAGAAAGGAAGAGAGTCAGAGGAGGAGAGCCACGCCGGAGAAGAACTACCGCGGAGCTGTCCCTGCCGCTGCGCCCAGCAGCTGTCGGGAGCCTTGTCGTCGTTCATGGGGTGTGCCGGTAAGCTCATGCCGTCGGAAAACCTCGCTACCATCACCGAAAAAGCCACTGCCGGTAAGGGTCTTGTCATTAGCCTCCGTCCTTTTGAATTCCGAGAATATTATGGTCACTGCATGTTGGTTTCAGTTGTCGTGATTGGAATTCGTTGCCGCTGCCGCTTGAGGTGGCTGTTGGGGCTACCGCCCAACCGGTTCAGAGGCCGTTGCTGTTCGGTTCAGCCGTTCTTTCTTAGTTTCAGTAAGTATTCCGGTTTCGAGAGCTCTGCGTTAGTGTTCTGTTCTGTGTAATAAAGTAATCGTAATGTTAATGGTTTTAGGAGCTAGAATCCGGTTTGCTTGTGCCGTTTGGGGCTGTTTCTGCTTTTGAGAGAGCGGGCAGAGCCGAGATTTTGATTGCCGGTGATTTCGGGTCGAGATAAAAGGAGTTGGTTAACGAGTTGGGTTGTGGTTCCAATGTTGTGAGGTAGGGGCGCTTTCCAAAAACTATATTTCTATATGTTGGAATTATTACATATGGATACTGATGTGAGAAAATGTGTATTTGGTGATTGTGTCGGTCTTATGTATTATTTGATTGACTCGAATGTTTATGGATGTTGGTTTGGCTGAGTTGTTGTGCGGCTTTGTGAAATGTAATGTTTTGAAGCTGATTCTTTAAATATTTGAAATCTGAGTTTAATCCGTTAAGGATTGGTTTGAATTGAGTCAATTGTTTTGATGATGTGAAAGATAGAATACTCTTTGGAATTCAACCTGGTTTGCTTTCACTGATTTGGTTTTGATAAATGATTTGTTGCTGAACCGATTCTTTAAAGCTTTGGAAATGAGTTAAATTGATTGATATTGAGTTGATTTCTGAAATAGTTTCCTTGAGATATGCCACTGAGGCGACTGTTGGATTTAGTTTGCTTTTGAATTGATTTCTGGTTTTGGGCTGTTAAAAAGGAATGAGAATCGGTTTAGTTGGGACCCGAACCGGGTGGCAAAAGTCCAAGTTTTAGGGGAGGTGCTGCCGAAATTTCTACAAAATCCTACTCTTGTTTGTAAAGTTATTTAAAAAGGGTTGGATTTGAGAAATTGTATTAATTGATTTATTAAGAGAATATTTATGTTTTCAAGCTTAATTTATTTAATGAACTTTATGCGTTGAGTTCGGCTTATTTAGAAACGAACTATTTGTACAGTTTGAATCACTGAAGGAAAGAATGATGCTCTAATATTGATTTCAATATAAAAAGGAGCTTTTAGTGATTTTAAAGGAATTTAGACTTTTGATTGAGTAATCAAGTTTGAGGCATTTTGGAAGAGCTAGAAAAATGGGTTCCAAAAAGAAACCTGAAAGTGGTTTGATTCAAATGAACCGGTTCCGTTTCAAATGAGTTGATTTTTGGACCGGGTTGGAACTTGTGATTTTGTATGATCGGTTTCATAATAAATTCAGTTTTGTTTACTTGAACCGGGAATCTATGATTTTAAAAGTTTCAATGAATTTTAAGGAATTTATATAAGTTGACCTTCCCTAAAGACTTGGGACTCTGGCAAGAAACTTTTGTTATAAAATCCCATTGTTGGATGGGTGATTTTGAATGTTCCCAAGAAGAATCTTTAACTTTCCATGATTTTGGAAGTTTTGGAAAGGGAATGCCGAGAGTGGCTTTGTTTTAAAAAGGGAACTCACTTTGAGTAAATTTGGCTTATGAGCCTGAGATGATTTGAGAAATGAGATCTTTAAAGCCAAGGCTAAAAAGAGTTGAAATTTGATTTCAAAGTGAAATGGCTTGAGAAAAGTGATTTATGGCTTAAATGCCGGTTTTATGAATTTGATGATGTTGAATGGTGGAAGTGTTGTTTTGTTGTGAGCCGGAATGGCCGTGTATGCTATTGAACTATGGCTGATTGCCGAATGAGTTGTGAGCCGTATGACTGATTATGAATTATGAACTTAAGCCGAAGGGCTGTATTTATTGATAAATTGGCTGGTTCTGAATTGAACCGTGAGCCGGATGGCTGAGATGGATGGTGATCCATGGTTGAGTATAAATGCATGTATGCAATTGAATGAATTGTGAACTTAAGCCGGATAGCTGAGATGAATGTTGTATGCGAGTATGCTTGTGTTTTCTCTCTGGTTGTAAGGGTGACAGGGCACCGACCTCTAATGGCGACAGGGCGCAGATACCCTCTAATGGCGACAGGGCGCAGATACCCTCTAATGATAATAAAGCGCAACAGAGAGACTGTGTCCGGGTTAGCTACCGGATACGTCGGGTTGGCTTGGTAACCGACAGATGATATCATCAGCCACTAGGGACAGGCATGCATCATATGCATTTGTGTGACATTGGTTGGGTGTGCATATTATACTTGGTTTGCCTATGTGATTAATTGCTAACTGTTCTACTTGTAATAACTGTTTGTTTGTGCTTGAACTTCCTATTTGTGTTTGCTACTGGGATTCTGTTGGACTGTGGTGATTGTTTGATTGTTGGATTGTTTGGGCCTAGGGCCGTGGTTGAAATGAGATGAACCGATGGTTGATTTCGGTTTTATATTTCTGATTTGGAATAAAATATGAAAGCCTATTTTGTTTCAGTATAGATAAACCGTTTTGAAAGGCTTTTGAGTTTTTGAGAATTGAATGGTTCCTCTTTCAGAAAAGATTTCCGACTTTACTTCTATTGTAAACCGTTGTTTTTGAAAAGAGGCATAAGACGGTTATGAATCACTGGTGCGGTTATCTTCACGTATCCTATTACAGTAATTCCCAAAAACCCTCTACTGAGAACCCTTTCGAGGATGATGTTCTCACCCCCCCTACATTTTTCCCCTTTCAGGATATGGGCGCAGAAGTTACGAAGAGCTTATTTAATTGTTGTGATGCTCTGTATTGTTTTAGCTATGGTTTATTGTACCCTCACCTTTATCTTGATATAATCTGTAAGAGGGATAGGAATTGTATTGGATTATGGTTGTAATATTACTTATATATATGTATGTATATATATGGATGTACTCTTTATGAGTTTTGTAAGTTGTATGGTATTTATGGATGTATGATATCGGATGAAAGTATTTTTGGATCGGTATTGCGATTTAAAGTTTTAAACAGGCTCATATTTTAGTATTAAATAATATAAAGTCGTCGTAATGTCCGAACTATCAGAGTCGCGCAGCCGGAAGTGTGAGATTTGGTAGTTAGGGTGTTACACAAATCATCTCAACTAATGATCACCATCATCATGCAATCGCATCACCAATTCATCTCATCAAGAACAGCCCTCAACCTCCACCGACACCAACATGAGGGGCCTCTCAGTTGTACAAACACAAGCAATACAGGCAAGTAATACACAATTAGGGTACAAGTAGAACAAGTAGCACATAATCAGGTAACTTAGCATATATAATGTAGAAATCCAAAACAAATAGGCAAACCCAAACAATTCAAACATATGCAAATGATGAATGCCTGCCCTATGGCTGATGATATCATCTGTCGGTTATCAAGCCAACCCGACATGTCCGGTAGCTAACCCGGGCACAGTCTCTCTGTTGCGTATTAATATCATTAGAGGGAATATGTGCCCTGTCACCATTAGAGGGTATCTGCGCCCTGTCGCCATTAGAGGGTATCTGCGCCCTGTCGCCATTAGAGGGTATCGGTGCCCTGTCACCCTTACAACCAGAGAGAAAACACAAGCATGCTTACATTCAACATTTTTCATCATTATTCATTTATCATATTCGTTAATTTATCATATATGCCTTTATACTCATCCATAATCCATAATGGCTTTGCCGTAACTCGGCAATAACTCAGCCACCCGGCTCACAGTTCAATCCAGAACTAGCCAATTTATCAACATGGCTCTGCCGTATCTGGCAAGAACTCAGCCATCCGGCTCATGGTCCAATCAAGAACCAACCATTTATCAATAAATATAGCCCTTTGGCTCATGGCATACACGGTACTTCCACCGCCATCCTCCATATCTCATATAATCATATCTGATCATCATTGATCATAACCTTTTCCCTTGCTTCACTCGCAAGTTACCACATCCCCTAGCTCCTTCCTCATTGCTAGGCATACCATAATGATTTGATACATAAGGGGTGAGATCGGAGGCTTAAAAGTATGAGGTTTGGCTTTAAAAACTCAAAAATCAACTTTGGCATGAAAATAGGGCCACGCGTACGCGCACTCCACGCGCACGCGTGGATGGCCAAAAACTCATCGACGCGCAAGCGTCATACGCGCGAACGCGCGGGTTGAAAAATATCCAAACGGCGCGCAAGCGTCAGCCACGCGTACGCGTGGGTGCTCTTGCGCTCAGGCACAAAACTGGCACGACCCTGGCACAACTCTCTGGAAAATAGATGGGAATTTGGTACAGCGCATCGACGCGCCCGCGCACACCACGCGCACGCGTGGATGGTGCTTTCTGGAAGAACGGCGCGCACGCGCCAGGTGCGCCTACGCGCCTAGGGTCGTTCTGCTAAAAATTTTCTAAGTTAAAAGCTGCAGAATTTACAGATTCAACCCCCAATCTTCCGACGGACATAACTCTCTCATTTTAAATTGTTTTTCACCCGTCCTTCGAACGACATGGACATCCCGGATCCAATTTCATTTCTAAACAGATTTGGCAGAAAACAGAGATCCGTAGTCCAGGTTATGTCCCGTCAAAGTATGCCCCAAAACCATGTTTCCATACAAAACCACAAAGTGCCATTTTCAAAACAAGTCATTTTCAACTCTTTTCAAAATCAATCAAAACATGCCAATTTCAGCCTTTTCTTTGAAATCAATCAAAATATACCAAAATCAACATCAAGCCTCCTCAACTCGCACGTTGACACTTTCTCAAACTCAAACACATTTACATATCATATACTCTTTCTCATGCCAAATTTCAACAACACTATTTCCAATCAACCATCAGTATACATAATCAATATCGTACTCACTATCACGTGGCTTTACCCACAAATCAACCTTAATCATTCCTCAAGCATATATCACGACAAACATATCTCTAATGCATCATCATACCATCAAGGCATCAATAATCATAATCACATATATGACCATATAATATATCTCAACCAAAACCAACATACCTCATCTATATAATTGCACCCAAATTTACCAAATCCCATACCTCAACTCCTCAAACCTTATTATTCAATAACCAACCCAATCATTCATATATTCATTATCTGAAATTCATCCAATCACTTGTGTCATCATACAATGCACACATCAACTTACCTTTCTTACCTTTTTTCGGCCTCCGGCCCAAAATCCACGGCCTCCGGCCCAATATCATAATTTAAATGCATAAACCACAAATCAATACTCATTACCCAGTACATCAAATTCTCAATACACCAAGCATACAAGGCCACACAATTCTCAACCCAAATTATTAATTCACATTACATACCAACTATGCATATTAGCACCAACCATTTACACAATCCAAACTTAATCCTAGGGGCATCTAGCCTAGGAATTCTCATCACAACACACGATACTTAAATGAAACTTAAACCGTACCTCTTGTAGCCAAACCAATTGATCCTCTTCTTTGGAAGTCTTCACCAACCTTAGCTCCAAGCCTCACCAAAGCTCCTCAAGCAATACCAATCTCCCAATTGTGCACCAACATCACCAAATACACTAACATAACCAATATCACATACATACATCAACCTAGGGCTCATAAAAATGACAAGTCACAAGGGTTTGAGCACTTCTTATCTCAGTCCATATGAAGTAGGGATAGAACCCACTTAGAATCCATGTTGGAGTATCCCTAAACACCCAAAATCACAAGATTTCAACACTAATTACCCAAAAACGTGTAACAGTGGGGAATTTCGAAAACTGGGCAGAGATGAATGGAATACTCACCACAAAACTTAGATAGAATTGTAGAGGATGAGAAGAGCGACGCGTGGCCGCAAACGGCTCGTCAATCGGAGCTCCGTAGCTCAAGTTATGGTGGTTTGAAGATCAAAGGGAGTTAGGTTTTCTCTCTTCTCTTCTCTCTTCCCAATTTCAGCGCCCAACACCCCTTCTTTAGGACAAAATGAGCTGAAATGCTCATAACTAATGTTTATATATGTTGGGTCTTGGGCCCACTTAGGCCCGGTTCACTTATTTTTGCCCATTGACCCAATTTTGGGCCAAAACCTTTAAGATTAGCGCTCTAAATTGCACTTTAAATATTTCTACCTTCCCTAATTATAGTTCCTCATTTATTAATCTTATTTACCCATAATCAATTTCCTCAGCTGTAGTACCAGACAGATCTCAGCCGGTACTGTCGGTCAAAATTCCACTGCGCGCTTTTACGCAGAAAACTATGTTTTCCGACTCGAAAAAATTCACTGAATCCAAATATCATATTTGAATTATCAAATTCCAATTGCCAAATCTTCCAACCATATTCGCTCTTATTTAACTTATTATTTAATTAATTTCGGTTAGACCGGGTATTACAAAATTCAATCATTTCAAATTTTATACATATTAATAATATAAAAAATAAAATACTAATGCTATAAATTATTAAATTAACTAACTAGTTTGGTGGTTGTTCATTTATTGTAAGTCATTACATAAGGGAGGTTATGAGTTCAACTTTCATTTTCTTCACTATATACTTAATTTTTATAAAATATGTGTTATATATGAGGTGCGGATGGGGTAGGATAGGGTACACCTTAAACCCGTACCCTGTCCTATCTGCAGGCATACCCGGACCGTACCCTATTCTACTCGCAACAGTTTGGGTAGCCTACCCTACCCGAACGAATTAGACCAGATTGGATATCCGCGAGTAAGATATGAATTGCCAGCCCTACACATTACTGATGGAGAACAAAGGAAGTACAAGTTATATGGATTACTAAAGAGGAAAGCATTAAAGTTGTGTGTATCATAAAAAAGAAAGAGTATGGAATGTGAAGATCACCAAAGCAATCAGTCACTACAATAATAAGCATTATCTCATCCTATCAGAGATGCAAATTAATTAAAGTTACAAACGCAAACACTTTCATCATTGCTTTGCTTATTAATTCAACTCTTCCATTGCTTCACGCCTAGCTAGATTCAAGGGAAAATCAGAGAGTTCTCAATTATTCTTTGTCTCATCAAACTCCAATACAGATATAACGTTAGATCCAACTCTAGATTGACATTGAATTCTGAAACTATGTTATAATATTTTTTTCAAAAATTTAATCGTATAAAAGAAAGCAATATAAATAATTATATCTCTAATAAATATTATATAGCTAATAAAATTTAATTTTTTATTAATATTTTATAAATTTTAAATTTTAAGTACTATATTTTAAATTTTAAATTTAAATTTTAATAATATAAAAATAAAATATTGAGTCAATATTCGTTAATATTAAAAAATTAATAATGTCCTAACATTTCTTATATATAGAAATATACTAAAGTATAAAACTAAGTGTAACTCCCTTAATAGGGACACCCATTATTTATATAAAGAAATTAGTGTATATTTTCATACTCAATACGAAATAATATATAAAATTATATAAAAATTATACTAAAAAATTAAATAAAATATATATAGTAATTATTATTATAAATATTTTATAAAGTTATAATTAAAATTAAACTCTCAAAATTTATAATATTAAAATATTAAAAATAATTAGTATTTGTCTTAATCAATTTGAATTTGTTGAGTGATCATTTCACTCGTCCGCTTAAACAACTATTAGAAGTTAGAATCTCGCCTTGTGTGTAGCAATCTATTGGCTAGCGGTAAACTCTTAATAAATGAAGTATCAATACGTGGTTAGACTTGACAGAAGTACCCGAATACGCGAGTAACCGACCCGTCCATATCCGATTGGGAAAGGTAATGACTTGACCCGAGTCGAGGCAGATTTTGCTTAGGACAGCGCATGGTCGGGTTCAGGGTGTACCAGCTCCGGATATATATATATATATATAAACACTTTTTAGAAATTAGGATTTGCCTCACATCACAGATTCAGTAATTCACAGCTTCAATCCATACTTTATATCCATGCAAGAGAAACCCAGTCATTTTCACCCAAAATCTTCCTCTTCACAAAAAACTTCATAGCTCCCGTCTTAGTTGCTGCTGAGCCCATCGCCACCTACCCCTTCACAGCTCCCATCTTCCTTCACAGCTCATGTCACCATCGCTGCTTATCCTGTTATCGTTGTTGTTGAGCCCGTCGCCACCTTTCTCATGCCGAGTCCCTTTTCTCTAGGTAAATTTCTCCCCTTCTCTCTCTCTCTGACTGTGAGTCTATTAAGTTCTTCTCTTCTTCTTCCACAGACTCATTACTTAGTCGACGTCGCTATAAGCCCGAGCGTTACCGTTGTAGTTTTATCTGAGTCTGTCATTGAATAAAATAAATTTTTATTCACGTTGGACCAGTTGAAAATAGGCATGTATAAGATCATTTTTGCATGTAATTTCTGAATTTTCTCATCTAAATTTGATCTATGTGGTTGAATATTTTAGTATGGCATTCATCGTGGTTTCGTTGCGACACTAATGTGATAAAAGTTGCGGTAATTTCATAACTAATATATGAGACAGCCTAGATTATTAAAGTAATCAGGAAAATAACATTCAGATGTGCGCATAAAATTTATAAGATGTGATTATCTCAGAAAAATATATATGTATAGTCCAAGTGGAAGATTATTAGAAAATTATTATTTCTTAATATATTTATGAGTAATACATATATTGATTATAATCACAAATTAAATAATTTCACATTAAATGACTTATATAACGGTGATCTTATTTATTGTCATAAATGTTGAATTAAATAAGTCATTATTACTTTTGATTTGGATAAATGAGATTAAAACCACAGATACTATTTTATTTGAGTTTTAGGGTTTAATGAGTGTCACACTCAAATATAAATAATGGGTGGAAACTCAGGTGCAGTCGACTTCACGTGAAGTTGATAATTGAGAATCGTTAGATGATTTGACTGATTTGACTAAATTTTCATCTAACGGCTCTCAGCTATCAACTTCACGTGAAGTCGAATGCATCTGAATTTTCACCTAAATAATGACTTCAGGATTTTAGTCTCCAACACATCAAACTCATCTCCGTAGCTATTTTCCCACATTGAAGTTGTGATTCAGCCCTATCAGGAATATAGAAGATTTTAGTTGACGAAAATCAAAGAACCACAAGAGTCAAGCTCTCTAATTTCAATCATGCTCTCGAATGAAGGGACGCTTCCGCATTCTCAATTATATTTTTTAATGATTTAACATGGATGATCTTGAGGTTGAGAAATCCTAAAATTTTCAGATAAAATAGAATTTTTATTCAATCAAATGATGATAAATAATTTTATTGAATTAAATTATATTAATATGATCATTGAATGATAAAGAATGCTAGAAAAATAAATAAATAATATTTTAAAAGTATAAAAATATTAAATTATCATTTCAATTTTTTTTAATCAATGACAATAAATATCTTGAATTAATTAAATTTTTACAAAAATGTATATACCAAAAATTATTTCATTTCTTCAAAAATATTTTGAATATACAATGGTTCAATGAGAGATTGACTATTGAGAATTGAATTATAATATTTTTAAATTTATATTTTCAATAAAAGGGTGTACTTAGTTCTATCCGTCATAAATAATTCTATATTCACTATTACTTATTTATCCAAATAATTCTAACATTAATAGAATATTGTTTCTAAATGTAAAAAATTTAAAATATATTTATTCTATTTCAAAAATTAATATTCATATTTAACTTAGGATTTCAACAAATATGGCAAAAAATAATACATTTTGTAGTTAAAAAAGTAAAATATCTATAAATATATTTTTGTGCTTTAGTGATGTGCGAATTTGTGACTCACACAACTGAACCGGCAAGTGCACCGGTCGTCCAAGTAATACCTCAGGTGAGTGAGGGTCGAATCCCACGGGGATTGTCGGATTGAGCAAGCTGTGGTTATCCTATAGATCTTAGTCAGGCGAATAGAAAGATAGTTATTATTTGTTGAAGGCGTATAAACAAGAAATAACGAGAGCGATAAAGAATTAATGTAGAGACAGTGATGAGAAATCAGTTAACGCTTCAGAGATGCTTCTTATTCTTGATTAACACGTCATACTAACTACTCCAATGATGAATGATTCCTTCAATGGCAAGGCTGTAAGTGATTAAGCCATTGGTCGTGGTCATTAATCTTCTCAGATCCAAACCAAACACCCGAACAGGCTAGAACAATCTGGGAGAGGGTGAAGCGCGCACAATTCAATCTCTTGATGACCCTACTCAAAATGCCACAAATATGGTCGGATCTTCCGGATCAGAGACTGACGCTCTATGATTCTAGCCCTTAGAGCCACATGAACCTCAATTACCCCTAACTAACGAGGTTTTATGTTACATACCCCAATTAGCCCAGATAACTTGTTGGAACCCGTGATACATTCTCAAGCTGTAGCTCAATACTATCTGAGTCAGGACTCGTAAAGAAATCATATAGAATCGAGATTCATAGGGATGAAGAACGACAATACATCATAGAATATAATCAAATATAGATTGAAGTAAAAAAGTAATTGTATTAATCCATAGAAATCAACAGAGCTCCTAACCTTAACCTAGGAGGTTTAGTTGCTCATACTGTACAGAGAATAATGTGTACAGTTCTAATGTGGTCGAGAAGATCTCCCCCTTATATATACTAATCTAATAATTAAAAATTACAAAAGTGAAATAAGCTAAGCAGAAAGGTGCAGAAATCCACTTCTGGGCCCACTTGGTGAGTGTCTTGGGCTGAGCTTAGTGTCCAACTTGAAGAATGGGTGTTGAACGCCCATTAGGGGGTGTATCCATGCTGCCTTGTGCTCCTTGGTGGCGTTAAACGCCAGGTTTGGGCATTCAACGCTGGTCTTGGTCCTCTTGGGGCGTTGAACGACCACTAGAGGGTAGTTTGGGCATTCAAAGCCCATTTTGGACTGTCCAATCCAAATAAATGTATAGAGCATTATATATTTCTAGAAAGCTCTTACAGTTAGCTTTCCAATGCCGTTGAGAACGTATGATATGAACTTCTATAGCTCCCGAAATGCTCATTTGAATGCATGGAGGTCAAAATCTGACAGCATCTGCTATGCTTTCCTTGCCTTTGAATCAGACTTTGCCAAAACTTACCAAATTCACCCAAAATTTACTTAAAATCATAGAAAAATAACAAAAGCTCAAAGTAGCATCCAAAAAGTGAATTTTGCATTAAAACCTACTAAAACATAATAAAACTTAACAAAATATACTAAGAACACTAAGAAAATAGTATAAAAAAGCGTATAAAATATCCGCTCATCAGAACACCACACTTAAACTGTTGCTTATCATCGAGCAACCAAAAACAAATAGGACAAAAAAACAAGAGAGAGGTACAATAAGTCTTAGAGTTTTCAATGGAACTCGGTTCCAACTAATTGAGTGGGGCTAATAGCTCTTTACTTCTGAACAGTTTTGGCATCTCACTTTCCTTTGGAGTTCAGAGGTATTGACATCCCTTGGAACTAGAATCTGGATGGTATTATTGATTCTCTTAGTTTAGCTCTTTTTGATTATTGAATACAGCTTCTTTTGGTGCCTTGCACCTTTTGAGCCTAGCCGTGACTTTAAGCGTTCTGTTTCCCGTATTGCCACCGGATACATAAATGCCACAGGCACTTAACTGAGGGAACCCTTTGGATTCGAATTTAGCTTTGCTTAAATTCCCAGACAGTGGTTCCAAGAGTTTTTAAGCGTACTCTTTAGCTTTAGGATCACGACTTTAACTGCTCAGTCTCAAACTTTTTACCTGACCCCTTCACACCACAAGCATTTAGTTGGGGAAAGCAACTCATTTGAGCTTTTTAGGCTAATTTTTTGCCTTCCTAAACATTGATGCTCAAAGCCTTGGATCCATGCTCTTTTTATTTTTCTCTTTTTTTTGCTGCTTTTTCTTGCTTCAAGAATTAATAATTTTAATTTTTCAGAGAATCAATAATACTTCTCTAAATTCTTTGTTCTTTCAAGAGCCAACATTCTCAATTCCAAATTAATCATGCACTGTTAATTCATACATTCAGAAAGTAAATGCAAGGCCACCACATCAACATAATTGGAATAACTCATGATATACTTGAAACTTATGTATCTCACTATTTCAAATAATTTTTTTCTTTTAAGCATGGTGAGGATACAGAGGATATCTTATAACCAAAATAAAACAAGAAAATAAAATACTAAACGTGATCATGAACTTAGAAAAGAAAATAGACAACAAACAAAAGTACAGTAAAAACAAAAATGAAATAGATAGAGGGATAATGGGACTCAACAACCTTACTGATGTCGGCTGCTGCTCCCTCTGGAGAATCCAATAGAGCGTTTGATCTCCTCTATGTCATGCCCTTGCCTCACCTGTTCCTCCATCATCCGTCTCTAATCTTCTTTTATCTCATGGAGGATGGTGGCGTGCTCAGCTCCCCTATTGAGGTATTTAGTTGATCCCAATAGTCACGGAGAGGAAAATATATCCCTTGAGGCATGTCAGAAATTTTTGGTGGAGGTGGCTGCACAGGCTCTTGTTGGGGTCATTGTGCTGGCTCTCTGACATTCTCCATTCTCATCTTTGTGATGGGCTTATCATTCTCAATGAGGGCGTCACCTGCAATGTTGATCCCAACCAAATTGCACATGCGATAGATGAGGTGTGGGAAGGCTAGCCTTACCTTGGTAAAGGCTTTTGTGGCTACCTTGTATATTTCTTGAGAGATTACCTCGTGCACCTCTACTTCATTTCTGAACATGATGCAATGCACCATTATTTCTTGGTCAATAGTGACTTTAGACCAGTTACTAGTAGGGATGATAGAGCATTGCACAAGGTCTAGCCATCCTCTAGCCACTGGCTTGAGGTCAAGCCTACTCAGTTGGTACGACTTACCGTGTGCATCTAGCCTCTATTGGGCTCCTTCCACATAGATGTTTGTGAGCACTTGCTCCAACCTCTGATCAGAGTTGACCCTTTTTACGTAAGAGTGTGGGTCACCTTGCAATTGAGGCAATTGCAATGCCAACCTCACACTTTCCTGGCTGAAGTCTAAGAGTTGCTCTCGAACTATGGTACGGAAGTTCTTGGGTTGTGGGTTTACGCTGGTGTCATGCCCCTTTCTGACCCAAGCATTGGCATAGAATTCTTGCACCATTAGTGTGCCAACAGCTGAGATAGGATGGGCCAGAATTTCCTAGTCTCTTCTCCAAATTTCTTCAAGGATTTTTGGATACTCATCCTCTTTGAGCCTAGAGGGGACCTCAAGAATCACCCTTTTGTGCCTCACCATAGTATAGAAGTGATCTTGGTGGGATCTGGTGAGGAATTTTCATGATTCCCATGGTTTAGAAGAGGAAGCGGGAGCCTTTCCCTTTCTCTTTTTTGAGGCTTCATTGGTCTTTGGTGCCATACGTAAGAATGGTAGAAGTAAAAAAGAAAAGCTTTCGCAATACCAAACTTAAGAATTTTGCTCGTTCCCGAGCAAAAAGAATAAAAGAGAAATAGTGTAGAAGAAGAAGGAAGGAAGGAGAAGAGGAAGAAGGCTTCGGCCAAGTGGGGGATGAGGAAGAAGATGGGTGTGGAAAGCGTGTAGGGTAAGAGGGCGAGAGTATGTAGAAGGTGTGAGTATGAAGAGAGGTATGAGGGGGTATTTATAGGGTAGGGATGGGGTTGGGTTCAGCTATGTAGGAGGGAAGAATGGGTGGGAAAGATTTGAATTTTAAGTTGGTGGGGTTGGTGGGGAATTAAAGTGATGGAATTTATGATGGGTTTGGGGAAGAGTGTGTATAGGGAAGAGGAAAAGTAGGATGTGGGTTTCAAGGTTTAGAAAAGGTAGGAGAGAGAAGAAAGGTGGGGTATGTGGAGATTCTGTGGGACCCACTGGCTGAGAAGCCTTGAACTTCGAATTCCCTGCCCCCTACCTAGCGTTCAATGCAAGGAATGGGCGTTGAACACTCATAGGGGGGTTAAGATGCAAGCCTGGCTGCTCCCTTTAGGGTGTTGAACGTCTAGCATTGTTCTCTGGCTGGTGTTCAACGCCAGATTATGCTCCCTTTAGGGCGTTGAACGCCCAGACTGCCCCCTGTCTGGCGTTCAACACCAGCAATTCCTCCTCAATGAGCGTTGAACGCCTAGACTGCCCCCTGTCTGGCATTCAACGCCAGCAATTCCTCCTCAATGAGCATTGAACGCCCAAAGGGGATCAGGGAGTGGGTCTTCTTAGCTCCTTCGTAGGCGTTAAACCCCGATCTTTCTCCTTGTCTGGCATTCAATGCTAGCAAGAGGATATTCCCAGGGTGTTCTTTTTCCAGTTATGAGTATTTCTATCACTGTTCTAAGTGCTGCACATGATCACAAACATCAAAAAGAAAGGGAGAAACTAAAACTAAAATTAAAATTCAAGCTAAAGTAAATAGAAAGGAATAGAAATTTCTATGCTAATAGTTGGGTTGCCTCCCAACAAGAGCTTCTTTACCATCATTAACTTGACGGACAACTCCATTACAGAGGTAGGTAGGGGCTCAAATCTTCATCCCTTATAGTGAACTTTCTTCTTGTACTCTCATGTATGAGCTCCACATGATCTAGAGATAGGATCCTACTCACTGTGTGTAGAACGATTGGACTCTTAGTGAAGACAACTCTCATGTCAGGTGAGAGGCTTTCACTGGGAATCTTCTTGTCCTTTCAGCCTTTAGGTACCTTCTTCTTATTATCTTCCTTTCCAGTGCTTGATGATGGTGCCCAACACCAAACTTAGAGTTGGTGTCTAGGGACTCTGTAAAGCTTTGCACTGAGAGAGAAGGCTGAAACACAATGTGCTGCATAATGGTACCACCTATGTCAAAAGGAGATTGGGGGTTGGGTATCTTGAACAAGATACAATCCTCATGTAGTCTCAAGAATAGCTCTCCTCTTTCCACATCAATAATGGCATTAGGAGTGGCTAGAAAAGGCCTTCCTAGGATGATGGATTCCTCTGTCCTCCCCATTGTCTAGGATTACAAAATCAGCAGGGATGTAAAGGTCTTCAACCTTCACTAGGACATCTTCCACCATGCCATATGCCTTTTCAGGGACTTGTCTACCATCTCCAATGATATCTTGCCACACTGCACTTGTAACACCCTAACTACCAAAGCTCACGCTTCCGGCTGCGCACCTTTGATAGCTCGGACATTACGACGACTTTTACATTATTTAATACTAAAATATGAGCCTGTTTAAAAACTTTAAACCGCAATACCGATCCAAAAGTACTTTCATCCGATATCATACATCCATAAATACCATACAACGTACAAAAACTCATAAAGAGTACATCCATATATATACATACATATATATAAGTAATACTACAAACATAATCCAATACAATTCCTATCCCTCTTACAGATTTTATCAAGATAAAGGCGAGGGTACAATAAACCATAACTAAAGCAATACAGAGCATTATAACAACAATTAAATAAGCTCTTCGTAACTTCTGCGCCCATATCCTGAAAGGGGAAAAATGTAGGGGGGTGAGAACATCATCCTCGAAAGGGTTCTCAGTAGAGGGTTTTTGGGAATTACTGTAATAGGATACGTGAAGATAAACCGTACCAGTGATTCATAATCGTCTTATGCCTCTTTTCAAAAGCAACGGTTTACAATGAAAGTAAAGTAGGAAATCTTTTCGGAAAGAAGAACCGTTCAATTCTCAAAAACTCAAAAGCATTTCAAAACGGTTTATTTATGCGGAACCAAAATAGCCTTTCATAATTTTATTCCAAACCAGAAACACAAAACCGAAATCAACCATCAGTTCATCTCTTTCCAACCACGGCCCTAGGCCCAAACAATCCAACCAACAACCAATCACCACAATCCAACAGAGTCCCATATGCAAACACAGATAGGAAGTTCAAGCACAAACAAACAGTTATTACAAGTAGAACAGTTAGCAATTAATCACATAGGCAAACCAAGTATAATATGCACACCCAACCAATGTCACACAAATGCATATGATGCATGCCTGTCCCTAGTGGCTGATGATATCATCTGTCGGTTATAGAGCCAACCCGACAAGTCCTGGTAGCTAACCATTGGACTGTCCCTCTGTCGTGCATCCCCAACTCGAGTTATACTCATCATAAACTTGATCATAATCATGATCCATATCCATCACCCTCACTGGTGAATATTTATCCATCACCATCACTGGTGAATATTTATGGGGGCGAGCTCATCCGGGCCTTTCACAGTGCCCGGCCACACTTACGACATTGGGTTAACAGAGCTTCGAGTCTCAACCTGGAGCACATGGTGGCTAGCCATTGCTACTACCCAGGGAAACCCTCATCTCCAATAGTGGGAGTGCAAAAATCACAATTATCAATAATTCAGCATATACATGCATTCATTCTCATCCATGGATCAACATCCATCTCATCCATCCGGCTTACGGTTCAGTCCAGAACCAGCCAATATTGATAATCACACACAGCCATTCTGGCTCACGGTTCAATCCAGAACCACTCAATATTCATAATCATACATAGCCGTTCCGGCTCATAATAAAACAGCACTTCCACATTCAAAATCATCAAATTCATAAAATCGGCATTTAAGCCATAAATCATTTTCTCAAGCCATTTCACTTTGAAATCAAATTTCAACTCTTTTTAGCCTTGACTTTAAAGATCTCATTTCTCAAATCATCTCAGGCTCACAAGCCAAATTTACTCAAAGTGAGTTCCCTTTTTAAAACAAAGCCACTCTCGGCATTCTCTTTCCAAAACTTCCAAAACCATGGAAAGTTAAAGATTCATTTTGGGAACATTCAAAATCACCCATCCCACAATGGGATTTTATAACAAAGTTTCTCGACAGAGTCCCAAGTCTTTAGGGGAGAACAGCATAACTCATTTCGCCAAATTCATTTAAAATCATTAAAACATTGGCTTTCCGATTTGAGTAATAAAATAGGATCCAAGCCAAACCGAGTCACGTAATCATTTACTTCCTTCAAAGCCGTTTCCTCTACTTAGGCAAAACCAGCTTTAACCCCCATGACAAATTCTAAAACGTTTCATCTGTTAAAATTGTTTTAGTCTTGCAAGGATTCAGAATTCAAAGAGTACTTAAAACCTTTCTCACAACATTTCAAAATAAAACTTGTCAATAGACATTCAGGTTCTTTCAAAGTCATTGAAACTTCTTTAATTGAAACCCCCAAGTCAAATTCAAAGGCATAAACCCTTTTCGCATTCAAACCGCTTTAAAACACAAGTTTCATCTAAATAACTTTCTCTCGAAAGAGATACAATGCCTTTCTTAAGAAGCAAGACTAAATCACAATTTCCTCTTTACTAACTCGTTTCGAAAGCATGAATCATCCTTTTCTTGATAATTCAAATAAAATAGCAGAAGTCTTTAACTCATCATTTTCCAGACAACATTTCAATAAAGACTCGGATTTTATAGAAATTTCGGCAGCACCTCCCCTAAAACTTGGACTTTTGCCACCCGGTTCGGGTCCCAACTAAACCGTTTCTCATTCCTTTTCAACAGCTCAAATCCAGAAATCAATTCAAAAGCAAGCTAAATCCAACAGTCGCCTCAGTGGCATATCTCAAGAAAACCATTTCAAAGTCAACTCAATATCAACCGATTTAACTCATTTCCAAAGCTTTAAAGAAACGGTTCAGTAACAAATCATTTATCCAAGATCAAGTCAATTAAAATAAACTAGGCTGAATTCAAAAGTGCATTCGACTCTCCACATCATCAAATAATTGACTCAAATCAAATCAATCCTCAACGGATTAAACTCAGATTTCAAATCTTTAAAGAATCACTTCAAAACATTACATTTCACAAAGCCGCACAACAATTCAGCCAAACAAACATCCATAATCATTCGACTCAATCAAATAATACATAAGGCAGATACAATCACTAAATACACAATATCTCATATCAGTATCCATATGTAATAATTCCAATAATAAACTATAGTTTTCGGAAAGCGCCCCTACCTCAAATGCAATCTAACTACGCGACATAAACTCTTTCTCTTTCGGTTCGCATTCTGCGGCAGCTGCATACACAGTTCCATTTACTTTCACAACAACAGGAACGACTCTTATTCCAACCATGCGATTACCAAAACTCGACCCTAGCACGTCAATATCACAGAATTCTCACTAATCCACAGCAAAAATAAGAGCGGTAATGATATCAAGATTAGAATACCTACTACAGCTATTGGAAACAAAACGATGGAGTAACACATAATAGAATCAGGGACCTGTGCACCGTCCTAGCTGCAGTAACACCATTTTGTTTGGTAAGGCAGCAGGGTTACCAACAAAATCAGAATAGCGGAGCAAACATAGAAATGGAACAGATTCAAGAAAGGAGAGAGCAGTTACCGGCAAATCTGGCTCGGTTCCGACAATGGCGTACAGCCGAGCAACTTACAATAATAAGAACCCACGAAGCCAGAGGCTTCAGCTGTGGTCTCCGGCGGCCGGCACAGTGGCCTGAAGCTCCGGCGACACCACAGCAACATACGGAAAGCCCAGCAGCTCCGGTGATGGATTTTCGGCGACGGTGGAGGAAAGGGGGCAACCCTCCACAGCGGCAAGCCGAGCCTCGTGGTGGCAACGGAAACCCCGCGGCAGCTCCTTTTTCGCAGATTCTCTCTCTCTCTGTGCGTATGGCCAGTAGCGGTGGTAGGGACAGGTTCGACGGTGGAAGTCCGACAAAGCCGGCGGCGCTGTGCTTCCTCCACGCTTGCGAGCTCGACGGCGGCGATGCAGTGAGGGCGACGGCAGCGACGCGGCATGGGCGCGGTGGCGATGAAGGTGCGACGGCCCCCAAGCCCGCGATAACCATCACTCGCGGACCAACCTTCTCCTCGGTTCCGCTCTCCCTGGCGACGGCGCAGACGGTGCGGTGGTGGCGGGCTGAACTGGAGTGCGATCGACGGCTCGTGGTGACTTGACGACGACAGCTCCAGACACGGTCTCCCTTCGAGACTCAGCGACGATGCGGCTGCGGCGATAGCGGCTCCTCGCCGGCGCCGTTCCTCCCCTCTCCCCTCTCCTCTTTCCCGTTTTCCTCCTACCCATTTCTTTCCTATGCATCGTGTTGCAGCTGTTGCTGCTGTGTGTGTTGCGTTACTGAGAGAAGGAAGGGAAACAGATAGGATGCGGCGGCTGGGTTGGGAATTAGGGTTTTCATTATTTTAAAAATTAGGGTTAAGGGCATTTTAGTAATTTCACTTAAAAATAGGGATAATATAGTAATTGAAACCCAAATTAAATCCAATACTAATTGTATATAGAAAAATACTATTTGCTCATCCATTTTACAAATTACTTTCAATAAAAGGACCAAATCAAATAATTAGAAATAATATACTTAATTTCTTCAATTTCCAAAATAGCAGTATTAATATTTAAAATATTACTTATCTAATCCAAATCATATAGGAAATCCTTATTATTTCACAACTACCAACTTTATAATTTGAATATAGAAAATAATCCAATAATTGTAAAATTGGATAATAACTATAACTTATTTCAAATTCAATAAATCAAAACTTGCTTTAATTTTCTTTAATAAAGAGTCTCTGAAATTAAAGCTACAAAAATACTGAATTTGAAATTTGCTCATGATAGCCCTTTTTCAAAAGCTCTGGGTCTTACATTCTACCCACCTTATAAAAATTTTCGTCCTCGAAAATTGATACAAAACGAAAGAAATTTCATAACAGTTTACCCTTGAACACATTTAAGAAAGTGAAAATATCTCAAAATATAAACATATATACGGTCTTCAAATACTTTAATAGTCATATGCATAAGGATGCAAAGGTAGAAGTATGATTGCAAAGCAAACATTACAAGACAAGCTCAATGTAAAAAGTGACATGGTTCAACATGTGGTAGAAAAGAAAGGCATATAAAACAGGATGGAGTTAAAACGACGTGCTTAACATCCGCGCACTAATCTCATAACAACCTCAAGGCTTCAACTTTCCAACCCCATTAAGCACTTTGCACTTTGCCATCCTCATATCCGACCATAAGCCTAACAACTGCAAGCCCGTTCGCAAGGAACGAAACACCCAAAACTCATAACATTGCACACCTACCGCTTCAACTTCCGTATACGCATATCACGTCTCAAAGAACTAATGCATTGTGTTACTACGTCTACAAATCGCACGTGACATCAAACAATTCTCGAGTCTACTCAGAAGGATACAAGATTTAGAAAGGAGAGCCAAATGTCAAGGGTAGTACTCATAGATTTGAGAGAATGTATCCAATTCCAGATAAACAAGGATGTTCAAGCAATGAATTTTGCTAGACACAATTCAGTTGACAACTTCAAAGATAACCCTTAGATCAAAGAAGTTCAATAGGATCAATAAGAAGAAAACCAGCGCATCAGTTTGAAACAAACTCAAGCTAAGTCGAGGAAACATGAGGTTTACAGAAGAGAATATTTCAAACCCAAGACAAAGCTTACAGAACTCGAGAGCATGATTAAAAATAATTTCGAATACATTGTTCATGAAAGAGTCGAAAACTTGCGAAAAAACCACTTTGCAGTCTAGAAGAAAAGTTGAGCAACAAACATTCTTCAAGAGAGTAGCAAAAGCATAAACGTGGCTTTACTTCAATACAATTTCATGTTGAAGTAGATCATGTAGAGTTTTAAAAAACAAAATGCACACAAATTTGACTAAGAGCTAAAATATTTCCTCAAATATTTTAGAAAAATAGTTAGGTGCATAACTTAACCAAAAGTAATTCATAAAACTCGGAAGAAATCAAATGCTTGTTCAAAAATTTCCAAAGTTCACATTCAAACAAGCGTGTATAACATTCGTAGCAAGGATGAAAGGGAAAATTAAACTCCTTTTAGAAAAGAAACTCCAAGGTAAAAATTTGCACACAATCTGGTAAGGAAATATGTGGTGTGTTACAAACAAACCAGTTTCCACTAAACAAGGAAGCTTTCCAAAACTTCATTTAAAAGGGCGCATGCCAACTTTAAATTAATTTCGCCAAAATTGGACAATGGTTTTAATCTCAATCAAACAACAGAAAATAAATTCCGTTTAATATTTCGTCAAAGAGAATTCGAAACTTCTTTAAAAGGTTCAAAACAAGACTCCAAAAGCGTTCTTGAAATCACCATCTCGGAAGAACATTCAAGAAGTTTAAGATGTACTAAAAAGGAGTCAATCCTTGCAAGAAAGGATCTTAATTTAAAGTAGTTCAAACAAGATCCACTAGACATGAAACATCAAACAAGTTTTAAATTGATCCAAAAGAATACAAAAGTCATAGAAAAAGACAACTCAATCATTTGTGATTTCTCAATGATAAATCTTTGACTAAAAACTCTTGTAGAGATAATGGGAGAATAAACAATGCACTAACTTGAAACGAATTAAACTGACCCTCATAAGGATGAGATTCACAAGAGAGGACAAACCAAGATCAATGGTAATGTTCACAAAATGTAAAAGATTACTCAAAAATAAAGTAAAGTGTGACATTCATAGGGATGAAAGGTTAAATAAAGAATTTAGCCTGTTCATAGGAAGAAAGCTATGAGTTCAACACTTTCAAAAGAACAACCATGGCACAAATCATATAGCATGCTAAATCAAACTTAATACAAAATAAGTTAGGTAAAGCTTATCAAATGAAACTCAACCGGGATAAAAGTGAAAAATCTTTCCTTTCCAAAATTTTGAAAAATATCCAAATACATAATCAAATGAAGATGTCCATTGGAACTATAGTAAAGTTACTAGAAAGTCAACTTGTATTTTAAGTAGGCGCAGTTCTATAAACCAGTAAAAGTACAGTCGAGGTATTAGGAGTAAATAATTGTTAAACTATATAAGAGATCTTCAAAGTTCCACATATAGATAAGTGTATATCTAGTCAACAGCAATTTTTTTATAAAAATCCCAAAATTAGTTGTAATCACTGTCAAATAAGAGGAAAACTGAATCAACAAGTTCTCTAAGAATAAACTCGGAACCCAGAGTTAAAAGTCACAGCACATTAAGACAAGTTCAAGACTATATCAAAGAATGCTTGAATCAAGAAGAACTCAAACAGAGGAAAACAGATGCATCAAGGATTCTAAACAAGCATATGCACTTAAGATCATTCAAGAATGCATATGAATAGAGGAATAGAGTGGAAAAATCAAACTTCTTCTCAAAAGGATTAGCAAACAAGAACTTCAAGTTAGGATATAAAGAACAGGTCGACTCGAACAAAATTCAAGACACACAACTGAATAGCCTCGAGAAATAGTTTCCAACTTTTCCAAAACCCGCAATTCGCTTTACCCAAAACTCGTATATCATCTATGATAACCCATCAGTGCTTTTATATACATAATTCACTAGTATTAAGCTGGCCAAACTTAATACCAAGAATTATGCAATGCAAGACTAACGGCATTAATCAATAGATCGTCATGTGCATGAAGCTCTAATTCTCGTCATTCGACAAGACCTATTACATGACAAATACTCAGAGTATGCAACTGAAGCATAGTCGGTCCATTCCTCAGGCTCTACAGGAAGGACTGCTCTGATACCATAATGTAACACCCTAACTACCAAAGCTCACGCTTCCGGCTGCGCGCCTTTGATAGCTCGGACATTACGACGACTTTTACATTATTTAATACTAAAATATGAGCCTGTTTAAAAACTTTAAACCGCCATACCGATCCAAAAGTACTTTCATCCGATATCATACATCCATAAATACCATACAACGTACAAAAACTCATAAAGAGTACATCCATATATATACATACATATATATAAGTAATACTACAAACATAATCCAATACAATTCCTATCCCTCTTACAGATTTTATCAAGATAAAGGCGAGGGTACAATAAACCATAACTAAAGCAATACAGAGCATTATAACAACAATTAAATAAGCTCTTCGTAACTTCTGCGCCCATATCCTGAAAGGGGAAAAATGTAGGGGGGTGAGAACATCATCCTCGAAAGGGTTCTCAGTAGAGGGTTTTTGGGAATTACTGTAATAGGATACGTGAAGATAAACCGTACCAGTGATTCATAATCGTCTTATGCCTCTTTTCAAAAGCAACGGTTTACAATGAAAGTAAAGTAGGAAATCTTTTCGGAAAGAAGAACCGTTCAATTCTCAAAAACTCAAAAGCATTTCAAAACGGTTTATTTATGCGGAACCAAAATAGCCTTTCATAATTTTATTCCAAACCAGAAACACAAAACCGAAATCAACCATCAGTTCATCTCTTTCCAACCACGGCCCTAGGCCCAAACAATCCAACCAACAACCAATCACCACAATCCAACAGAGTCCCATATGCAAACACAGATAGGAAGTTCAAGCACAAACAAACAGTTATTACAAGTAGAACAGTTAGCAATTAATCACATAGGCAAACCAAGTATAATATGCACACCCAACCAATGTCACACAAATGCATATGATGCATGCCTGTCCCTAGTGGCTGATGATATCATCTGTCGGTTATAGAGCCAACCCGACAAGTCCTGGTAGCTAACCATTGGACTATCCCTCTGTCGTGCATCCCCAACTCGAGTTATACTCATCATAAACTTGATCATAATCATGATCCATATCCATCACCCTCACTGGTGAATATTTATCCATCACCATCACTGGTGAATATTTATGGGGGCGAGCTCATCCGGGCCTTTCACAGTGCCCGGCCACACTTACGACATTGGGTTAACAGAGCTTCGAGTCTCAACCTGGAGCACATGGTGGCTAGCCATTGCTACTACCCAGGGAAACCCTCATCTCCAATAGTGGGAGTGCAAAAATCACAATTATCAATAATTCAGCATATACATGCATTCATTCTCATCCATGGATCAACATCCATCTCATCCATCCGGCTTACGGTTCAGTCCAGAACCAGCCAATATTGATAATCACACACAGCCATTCTGGCTCACGGTTCAATCCAGAACCACTCAATATTCATAATCATACATAGCCGTTCCGGCTCATAATAAAACAGCACTTCCACATTCAAAATCATCAAATTCATAAAATCGGCATTTAAGCCATAAATCATTTTCTCAAGCCATTTCACTTTGAAATCAAATTTCAACTCTTTTTAGCCTTGACTTTAAAGATCTCATTTCTCAAATCATCTCAGGCTCACAAGCCAAATTTACTCAAAGTGAGTTCCCTTTTTAAAACAAAGCCACTCTCGGCATTCTCTTTCCAAAACTTCCAAAACCATGGAAAGTTAAAGATTCATTTTGGGAACATTCAAAATCACCCATCCCACAATGGGATTTTATAACAAAGTTTCTCGACAGAGTCCCAAGTCTTTAGGGGAGAACAGCATAACTCATTTCGCCAAATTCATTTAAAATCATTAAAACATTGGCTTTCCGATTTGAGTAATAAAATAGGATCCAAGCCAAACCGAGTCACGTAATCATTTACTTCCTTCAAAGCCGTTTCCTCTACTTAGGCAAAACCAGCTTTAACCCCCATGACAAATTCTAAAACGTTTCATCTGTTAAAATTGTTTTAGTCTTGCAAGGATTCAGAATTCAAAGAGTACTTAAAACCTTTCTCACAACATTTCAAAATAAAACTTGTCAATAGACATTCAGGTTCTTTCAAAGTCATTGAAACTTCTTTAATTGAAACCCCCAAGTCAAATTCAAAGGCATAAACCCTTTTCGCATTCAAACAGCTTTAAAACACAAGTTTCATCTAAATAACTTTCTCTCGAAAGAGATACAATGCCTTTCTTAAGAAGCAAGACTAAATCACAATTTCCTCTTTACTAACTCGTTTCGAAAGCATGAATCATCCTTTTCTTGATAATTCAAATAAAATAGCAGAAGTCTTTAACTCATCATTTTCCAGACAACATTTCAATAAAGACTCAGATTTTATAGAAATTTCGGCAGCACCTCCCCTAAAACTTGGACTTTTGCCACCCGGTTCGGGTCCCAACTAAACCGTTTCTCATTCCTTTTCAACAGCTCAAATCCAGAAATCAATTCAAAAGCAAGCTAAATCCAACAGTCGCCTCAGTGGCATATCTCAAGAAAACCATTTCAAAGTCAACTCAATATCAACCGATTTAACTCATTTCCAAAGCTTTAAAGAAACGGTTCAGTAACAAATCATTTATCCAAGATCAAGTCAATTAAAATAAACCAGACTGAATTCAAAAGTGCATTCGACTCTCCACATCATCAAATAATTGACTCAAATCAAATCAATCCTCAACGGATTAAACTCAGATTTCAAATCTTTAAAGAATCACTTCAAAACATTACATTTCACAAAGCCGCACAACAATTCAGCCAAACAAACATCCATAATCATTCGACTCAATCAAATAATACATAAGGCAGATACAATCACTAAATACACAATATCTCATATCAGTATCCATATGTAATAATTCCAATAATAAACTATAGTTTTCGGAAAGCGCCCCTACCTCAAATGCAATCTAACTACGCGACATAAACTCTTTCTCTTTCGGTTCGCATTCTGCGGCAGCTGCATACACAGTTCCATTTACTTTCACAACAACAGGAACGGCTCTTATTCCAACCATGCGATTACCAAAACTCGACCCTAGCACGTCAATATCACAGAATTCTCACTAATCCACAGCAAAAGTAATAGCGGTAATGATATCAAGATTAGAATACCTACTACAGCTATTGGAAACAAAACGATGGAGTAACACATAATAGAATCAGGGACCTGTGCACCGTCCTAGCTGCAGTAACACCATTCTGTTTGGTAAGGCAGCAGGGTTACCAACAAAATCAGAATAGCGGAGCAAACATAGAAATGGAACAGATTCAAGAAAGGAGAGAGCAGTTACCGACAAATCTGGCTCGGTTCCGACAATGGCGTACAGCCGAGCAACTTACAACAATCAGAACCCACGAAGCCAGAGGCTTCAGCTGCGGTCTCCGGCGGCCGGCACAGTGGCCTGAAGCTCCGGCGACACCACAGCAACATACGGAAAGCCCAGCAGCTCCGGTGATGGATTTTCGGCGACGGTGGAGGAAAGGGGGCAACCCTCCACAGCGGCGAGCCGAGCCTCGTGGTGGCAACGGCAACCCCGCGGCAGCTCCTTTTTCGCACATTCTCTCTCTCTCTGTGCGTATGGCCAGTAGCGATGGTAGGGACAGGTTCGACGGTGGAAGTCCGACAAAGCCGGCGGCGCTGTGCTTCCTCTACGCTTGCGAGCTCGACGGCGGCGATGCAGTGAGGGCGACGGCAGCGACGCGACATGGGCGCGGTGGCGATGAAGGTGCGACGGCCCCCAAGCCCGCGACAACCATCACTCGCGGACCAACCTTCTCCTCGGTTCCGCTCTCCCTGGCGACGGCGCAGACGGTGCGGCGGTGGCGGGCTGAACTGGAGTGCGATCGACGGCTCGTGGTGACTTGACGACGATAGCTCCAGACACGGTCTCCCTTTGAGACTCAGCGACGATGCGGCTGCGGCAATAGCGGCTCCTCGCCGGCGCCGTTCCTCCCATCTCCCCTCTCCTCTTTCCCGTTTTCCTCCTACCCATTTCTTTCCTCTGCATCGTGTTGCAGCTGTTGCTGCTGTGTGTGTTGCGTTACTGAGAGAAGGAAGGGAAACAGATAGGATGCGGCGGCTGGGTTGGGAATTAGGGTTTTCATTATTTTGAAAATTAGGGTTAAGGGCATTTTAGTACTTTCACTTAAAAATAGGGATAATATAGTAATTGAAACCCAAATTAAATCCAACACTAATTGTATATAGAAAAATACTATTTGCTCATCCATTTTACAAATTACTTTCAATAAAAGGACCAAATCAAATAATTAGAAATAATATACTTAATTTCTTCAATTTCCAAAATAGCAGTATTAATATTTAAAATATTACTTATCTAATCCAAATCATATAGGAAATCCTTATTATTTCACAACTACCAACTTTATAATTTGAATATAGAAAATAATCCAATAATTGTAAAATTGGATAATAACTATAACTTATTTCAAATTCAATAAATCAAAACTTGCTTTAATTTTCTTTAATAAAGAGTCTCTGAAATTAAAGCTACAAAAATATTGAATTTGAAATTTGCTCATGATAGCCCTTTTTCAAAAGCTCTGGGTCTTACAGCACTTCTAGAATACCTAGCCTCTTCATTACAGATAGAGGCATCAGATTGATGCTTGAACCAAGGTCACATAGTGCCTTCTCAAAGGTGATGATCCCTATAGTACAGGGAATCAGGAAGCTTCCGAGATCTGGCAGGTTTTGAGGAAGTTTCTGCTGAACCAAGGCACTGTACTCCTTGGCCAGTACCACGGGCTCATGTTCCTCCTCTAATGCCTCCGTATGAGAAGAATTTGCCTTTAGCTTTCTGAGGATTGCCAGGTACTGAGAAATTTTCTCTTCCTTGGACTCTTCATCCTCTTCTGAAGAAGAGTATTCTTCAGGTTCCTCTCTCAGCAAAGGGACATGCAAGGTAACATTATCAGTCTCCTCATGAGCTCTGATTTCCTTGAGCTCCTCAACAGCATGCTCCTCTTTAGGTTTGGTCACAACCTCCACCATGAGAGCCTTGCACTCTTCCTTTGGGTTCACCTCGGTGTTGCTTGGAAGAGTGTTGGATGTGATCTCTGGGATCTTCTTGCTCAGATGACCAATTTGTATCTCCAAGTTCCGAATAGAGGACCTAATTTTTGTCATAAAACTATGTGTGATGTTGGAGAGATTAGAGACTATAGTAGCCAAGTCAGAGAGGCTCTGCTTGGGTGTCTCCATCTACTACTGAGAGGGTTCGAATGGTCTGCTATTGAACCGGTTCTGGTTCATTCCATTCTGATTGTTGCTGAAGCCTTGTTGAGGCTTCTACTGATCTCTCCACCAAAAGTTACGGTGGTTCCTCCATCCCTGATTAAAAGTATTGGAATAGAGATTATTATTGGAGGTTCTCGAGGAGTTTCCCATATAGTTCACCTCCTCCATGGTGGTCCAGTCATTGTCACCAGCATCTATTTCATATGCTATTTCTGGACAGTAAGCAGCTGGGCTCTGTGTCCCACTCAAGTGCTGAGAGATCATGTTGATCTGTTGGGACATGAGCTTATTCTGAGCCAAGATAGCGTCTAAGGTGCCTACTTCTAGGACGCTTCTCTTCTGAATAGACCCACTTTCCTCTCAGAAGTGTCAATGTACTGGTTGTTGGCAACCATGTCAATAAGCTTTTACGCCTCTTCAGGCATCTTCTTCAAGTGGAGGGATCCACCTGCAGAGTGGTCTAGTGCCATCTTGGACATCTCAGATAGGCTATCATAGAAAATGTCCAACATAGTCCAACCTGAGATCATGTTAGGAGGACATCTCCTGATCAGTTGCTTGTATCTTTCCTAAGCTTCATAGAGGGATTCGCCCTCTTTCTGTCTGAAGGTTTATACTTCCACCCTGTACGTGTGGATCGAAGTTCTGCAAGACGACGCGTGCGCGTGCATGACGCGTACGCGTGACACGCGAAGATGACCAGAAAATGTTGGGGGTAATTTTGGGCTGAGTTTTGACTCAGTTTCTGGCCCAGAAACATAGACTAGAGCCAGGGAATAGGCAGAGACTCAACACAGATTCTCATTAGCATAGTTTTATATTTTTAGATTGGAATTTTAGAGAGAAATTACTCTTCCTCTAGGTTTTCTACACATTCACATATTTTGAGTTTTATGATTTTGCTTTGGATATTGAGAAGAGTTTCCTCCGTTGAAGTTATTATTCTAGTTTGTTTTCTTATTCCCTTACTCTTCCATATCCTTCATCTTTGTTCAGAGTTACAATTGGATTGTTTTTAGAATTTATTAATGCAAAGGATTACTTTTACTTTTAATTAATTTGTAGTTATTGTCTATCATGTCTTCCTTTTATTCCCTTTTTAATTCTATGCAAGTAATTTTCATGTCGATGGAGTAGACTTCCAAATTGACATGGGGTTGATTAAAAGGAGACACTTGAGTTGGAATGCTCAAGTGATTAGTTAAATTGGAAGTTGTTGGCTAATTCTCTATTTACTAACACTAGACCTTCCCAAGGGAGAGGACTAGGATTTACGAATAAGAGTTAGCTCAATCACTTGACTTTCCTTTATTTAGTAAGGGTTAACAAAGTGAAAATAACAACCTCTTTATACTATACTTGAGAGAATTCCAACAAGGATAGAACTTCCAATTAATCATTCCCCCAGTCAAGGCTTTTTAATTTGAATATATAAATCTCTTTTAATTTTTATTGTGTTAATTTATAATTATTTATTTCTTGTTATTAAATTCTCAAAAATTCTCGAAAAACTCCTGATTAATAAGATAGCACCCTTTTGTCAACTCGTTGGGAGACGACGTGGGATTCATACTCCCAGTATTTTTTATTCTAATTTTTGGTGACAACCTCTCTAAATTGATAAGCGGATTTTAGCTGGTTAAGAACTGTACTTACAACACTGCTCTTATATTATAAATTCTTAATCGGCCAATTTCTGCCTCCATCAATTTTTGGCGCCGTTGCCGGGGAATTGCAAACGTGTGCCTTGTTATTGGTTATTGTAAGTATTTGCTTTTTTGTTTCTTTGTTAGTGTTTCTAGTTTTAGGAGTTTATTTTCTTTAATTTTTATTAGTTTTTATTTTTACTTGTTACTATGAATTCTCACCCCTTTGGCTATGAGTTTGGTTCCAATGTTGTTGTAGGGAATGGGCGCTATAATGCGAACATGCATCAAGGTTGGAACAATCAAAGATGGGAGGAGCCACAAGAATTTGATCAACCCTCTTGGCAACAACCCCTCCAATGCGCTATAACCAACAACTATTCTATGATGCATACCAAGACAATAGTTATGGTGGACCTCTTCGTGACAACTAACCTCCACCAAATTACTATGGTCAAGAGCCATTCCAGGGTGCGTACCAAGATGATGATTATGGTGGACACCCTTGTAGTTACCAACAAACCCCACCATATGCTTATGAACCACCTCCTCAACATAACTTTGAACGACCACACTCACAAGCCCTTTTTCACCATTCACCTCCATATGACCCCAATCCATATCCACCATGCCAACCCACATATGAACCATACGAACTATTCTTAGAACCACCCCCATTCCAACACAATTACTACCAAGAGCCACCACCTCAATATACACCATCCCAATCTCCAATGAATGAAATCCTAGGTGTACTTCATCAAGGGCAAGAAAAGATAGAAAAGAATGTGCTAAATTTCACGGCCGCCTTGGGCGAGTTAATAAATCAATTAGCCTCCCAATGCTTGAGCACTCAAAGCGCCCCCATGGCTACATGTGGTGAATCAAATGCAGAGCATAGCATGAAAGAGAGATCAGAAACTCCAGTGGAATATGAGAAACGTGACTTTGTATTGGAACAAGTGGAGGAAGCCGTAATAGTTGAAGAGGAATAAGTGGTTGAAGACTTAGGAGATGTTGAACCTCTATGAGAATCTAGAGTTGTAGAGTATTCCTCCAATAAGCTTGAAATTGATGTTGAGGAGGGTAGTGCACAACCTCCAAGGCATGTTCCTTATGAAGAATTGGACGGAGTAGATCAAGAGGCAAGTTCTTTTGGTGATGATGGTTATAAATCAAGCCCTCCTAGTGATGAACTTGCATCCGCAATTGAACCCTTTGAGTTTGAAGAACCTTCTCCAAGTGAATCTGAAGATGATGTGGAGGTAGACTTTTCTCAACCTCCAACTCATGACTTGAGTGACGGGGAAGAATTAGAAGAATTTGATCAGGGCGCGGTTGAAGTTGAAGAGGTTTGCAAGGAGGTGAAAGTTGTCAAGGAAGAGCTCAAGGGAATGGAGCTGGAAATCACCTTGCTAGAATTGTTGGAGACCTCTCCCCCAAAGCCATCACCATCCATTCCTTCATTCAAGTGGGTAAATCTTTCATCTCTAAGCTTAATTAGCTCACTTGAATATGCTTTGCTTGAGACGGATGGACAACTTAGAGCTCTTTGTGGCTATAAGAGTAAGAAGGAGATGGTTAGTGGCAAGAGTTGGCATACAAGGTTCAATAAGGTTGCACGCTCCAAGTTGAAGTGCAAGGATTGGTGTAGAGCTCGATTGAATGGGTCTAGGAAGTTGTTTGGACGCTTCAGTGAGAATTTCGATTGCTCACCACCCAAATGGAAAAATGATGATCAACAAGAAGACGGGTGCAAAAGCAAGGTGTGGGACCCCGGAATTCATTCCAACAATCATTACTCTTGGGGCCATGTCGCTTGCTTTGATTTGCTTGAAGGCTTTATGTGCCTAGTATGGGATCCCAGAGGTTATTGGAGTTGCAAATATTGGTGGAGATTTCAGGATGAGTTCAAGCACAAGCCACCATAACAGGGAGCTCACCAAATGTCCAACTTAAGGACTTTAACTAAAAGTGCTAGGTGGGAGACAACCCACCATGGTATGATTATTTCTTTTTATTCCTAGTTTTATTTTATTTTTCACAAGTTTTCAATCATAGAACATAACTAGGAAGGAATTGTAAAATCATGCAAATCATATGAATAAGTGGACAAGGACTTGATAAAAACCACTCAATTGAGCATAAGATAAACCATAAAATAGTGGTTTTTCAACCTCCCCACACTTAAACATTTGCATGTCCTCATGCTTAGCTCAAGGAGATCAAAAGAATAGATAGGGAAAAATAAGACTCATGAAATGCAACCTATGTATGAATGCAACTATATGCTAAGATGATTCTGTATACTTGGTTAAAAGTAAATAAGTTCTTCAAGACAAACATAAATCAGATATCACTAATTTAAATCATACAGTAAATACAAGTAGACTTGTAAGTAGACAGCTCATGAAAGTAGGGAACATAGAATTAAGCATTGAACCCTCAATGGTAGTGTATGTGCACTCTAATCACTCAAGTGTATAGGGTAATCCACTCTAGTCTTCTCTAGTCATGCTTTCTAAACTTTGTTCTTCACCTAACCAATCAACAAATATTTAATGCACCAATGCAAACATCATGAGGTCTTTTCAAGGTTGTAATGAGGCTAAGGTAAAGGTGAGGGTATATATATGGCTAAGTGAGCTATAAATTGAATCCTTGACTAACCTAAGCTCTCACCTATACATACTTTATATTCTTCTTAAATCATGCCTAGCTACCCAAAATTCCCATTTTTGCATCTCATACTCATGCATCAACTTTTCTTTAATTTTATCACATATGCATTGATTTTTCATTAACTTAACATTGGGGTAATTTTGTCCCCTTATTTATTTATTTATTTATTTATTTATTGAATATTTTTGGGGTTTTTTTTAGAGAAAAGTAAACATAACTTATCAATGCACATGGATTTTTAATTTTTTTGGTCTCACATGAGTAGGTACCCAAATTCCTAATATTTTACCATAATACATTCCCTATTAACCCATGTTCCCACAGTTTTTCCACACTTAGTTGATACACAATCTCTATCTTAAGCTAACTGATGAGCGGATAATTTATACGCTTTTTGGCATTGTTTTTAGTATGTTTTTAGTAGAATCTAGTTACTTTTAGGGATGTTTTCATTAGTTTTTATGTTAAATTCACATTTCTGAACTTTACTATGAGTTTGTATATTTTTCTGTGATTTCAGGTATTTTCTGGCTGAAATTGAGCAAATCAGATTCAGAGGTTGAAGAAGGACTGCTGATGCCGTTGGATTCTGACCTCCCTGCACTCAAAGTGGATTTTTTGGAGCTACAGAACTCAAAATGGTGCGCTTCCAATTGCGTTGGAAAGTAGACATCCAGGGCTTTCCAGAAATATATAATAGTCTATACTTTGGCCGAGTTTAGATGACGTAAAAGGGTGTTGAACGCCAGTTCTACGCTGCTGTCTGGAGTTAAACGCCAGAAACACGTCACAAGCCAGAGTTGAACGCCAGAAATACGTTACAAACTGGCGTTCAACTCCAAGATTGACCTCTACACGTGTAACATTCAAGCTCAGCCCAAGCACATACCAAGTGGGCCCCGGAAGTGGATTTATGCATCAATTACTTACTTCTGTAAACCCTAGTAACTAGTTTAGTATAAATAGGACTTTTTACTATTGTATTAGACATCTTTGATCAGTTTTATGCTATCTTAGACTTTCATGGGGGCTGGCCATTCGGTCATGCCTGAACCATTATCACTTATGTATTTTCATACGGTAGAGTTTCTGCACTCCATAGATTAAGGTGTGGAGCTCTGCTGTTCCTCAAAGATTAATGCAAAGTACTACTGTTTTTCTATTCAATTCAACTTATTCCGCTTCTAAGATATTCATTCGCACTTCAACCTGAATGTGATGAACGTGACAATCATCATCATTCCCCACGAATGCGTGCCTGACAACCACTTCCGTTCCACCTTAGATTGAATGAGTATCTCTTGGATCTCTTAATCAGAATCTTCGTGGTATAAGCTAGATTGATGGCGGCATTCATGAGAGTCCGGAAAGTCTAAACCTTGTCTGTGGTATTCCGAGTAGGACTATGGGATTGAATGACTGTGACGAACTTCAAACTCGCGAGTGCTGGGCATAGTGACAGACGCAAAAGGAGGGTGAATCCTATTCCAGTATGATCGAGAACATCAGATGATTAGCCGTGCTGTGACAGAGCATTTGGACCATTTTCACAAGAGGATAGGATGCAGCCATTGACAAGGGTGATGCCTCCAGATGATCAGCCATGCAGTGACAGCGCATCAGACCAGTTTCCAGAGAGGATTAAAAGTAGCCATTGACAACGGTGATGTCCTTACATAAAGCCAGGCATGGAAAGGAGTAAGACTGATTGGATGAAGACAGCGGGAAAGCAGAGATTCAGAGGAACGAAAGCATCTCTATACGCTTATCTGAAATTCTCACCAATAATTTACATAAGTGTCTCTATCCTTATTTTATGTTTAATTATTATTTAATTTTGAAAACTCCATAACCTTTTGATATCCGCCTGACTAAGATTTACAAGGTGACCATAGCTTGCTTCAAGCCAACAATCTCCGTGGGATCGATCCTTACTCACGTAAGGTTTATTACTTGGACGACCCAGTGCACTTGCTAGTTAGTTGTATTGAAGTTGTGAATGAAAAACGATTTATTAAGACGTGCGCACAAAGTTTTTGCGCCGTTGCCGGGGATTGTTCGAGTTTGAACAACTGACGGTTCATCTTGTTGCTCAGATTAGGTAATTTTCTTTTTGTTTTATTTTCAAAAATTTTTCAAAAAACTTTCAAAAATTTCTCATCTGTTTTCGAAAAAAAAATAAATCTTTTCAAAAATATATTTTTCTTCAGAATTTTTAAGAATGAATTCTAGAGTTTCATGAAACATGTTGAAGCCTGGCTGGCTGTAAAGCCATTTCTAATTCTTTTGGATAGGGGCTTCCAACCATCAGCATAGAGGCAAGTTAATTGGAATGTCAGCCGTGGCATGTCTGAGTTACATACTAAAGCTTGGTTGGCTATTAAGCCATGCCTAACCCTCGGATTGGAGCTTTAGACTAAGAATACAAGATTCCTGAAATTCAGATTTAAAAATTTTGAAATCCTTATTTTCTTTTTTCTATATGTTTTTTTTCGAAAAAAATATACAAAAATCCAAAAAAATAAAAAAAAATCATAAAAATAAAAAATATTTCATGTTTCTTGTTTGAGTCTTGAGTCAAGTTGAAAGTTTGGTGTCAATTGCATATTCATCTTGCATTTTTCGAAAAATTCATGCATTCGTAGTGTTCTTCATGATCTTCAAGTTATTCTTGGTAAGTCTTCTTGTTTGATCTTAATGTTTTCATGTTTTGTGTCTTTTCTTGTTTTTCATATGCATTCTTGCATTCATAGTGTCTATACATGAAAAATTTTTAAGTTTGGTGTCTTGCATGTTTTCTTTGCATTAAAAATTTTTCAAAACTAAGCTCTTGATGTTCATCTTGACATTCAAAGTGTTCTTGGTGTTCATATTGACATTCATAGCATTCTTGCATGCATTCATTGTTTTGATCCAAAATTTTCATGCATTGAGTCTTTTTCATGTTTTTCCCTCTCATCATTAAAAATTTAAAAATAAAAAAAATATCTTTCCCTTTTTCACCCATAAATTTCAAAAATTTGAGTTGACTTTTTCAAAACTTTTTAAAATCTAGTTGTTTTTATGAGTCAAATCAAATTTTCAATTTAAAAATCTTATCTTTTTCAAAATCTTTTGCAAAAATCAAATCTTTTTCATTTTTCTTATTTATTTTCGAAAATTTTTAAAATATTTTTCAAAAATCTTTTTCTTATCTTTATCTCCTAATTTTCAAAAATAACATCATCAATTAATGTTTTGATTCAAAAATTTCAAGTTTGTTACTTATTTGTTAAGAAAGATTCAAACTTTAAGTTCTAGAATCATATTTTGTGATTTCTTGTGAATCAAGTCATTAATTGTGATTTTAAAAATTAAATCTTTTTCAAAACAAATTTCAATCATATCTTTTCAAAAATATCTTTCTATCTTATCTTTTTCAAAATCATATCTTTTTCAAAATTTGATTTTAAAATATCTTTTCTAACTTCTTATCTTCTTATCTTTTCAAAATTGATTTTCAAATTTGTTTCAACTAACTAACTAACTTTTTGTTTGTTTCTTATCTTTTTCAAAACTACCTAACTAACTCTCTCTCTCTAATTTTTGAAAATATCTTCCCTCTTTTTCAAAATTTCTTTTTAATTAACTAATTATTTTAATTTTTGATTTTAATTTTCGAAAATCACTAACTCTTTTTCAAAAATTATTTTCGAAAATTCTCTCTCTCTCTTATCTCCTTCTATTTATTTATTCATCTACTAACACTTCATCTCACCCAAATTCGAACCCCCTTTTCCATCTGTGTTCGAATTTTTTCTTCTTCTTTTCTTCTACTCACACAGGGACCTCTATACTGTGGTAAAAAGGACCCCTATTATTATTATTTTTCTGTCCCTCTTTTTCATATGAGCAGGAGCAAGGACAAGAAAATTCTTGTTGAAGCAGATCCAGAACCTGAAAGGACTCTGAAGAGGAAACTAAGAGAAGCTAAATTACAAAAATCCAGCAAGCACCTTTCAGAAATTTTCGAACAGGAAGAGGAGATGGCAGCCGAAAATAATAATAATGCAAGGAGGATGCTTGGTGACTTTACTACACCTAATTCCAATTTACATGGAAGAAGCATCTCCATTCCTGCCATTGGAGCAAACAATTTTGAGCTGAAACCTCAATTAGTTTCTCTGATACAGCAGAACTGCAAGTTTCATGGACTTCCATCTGAAGATCCTTTTCAGTTCTTAACTGAATTCTTACAGATCTGTGATACTGTTAAGACTAATGGAGTAGATCCTAAAGTCTACAGGCTCATGCTTTTCCCTTTTGTTGTGAGAGACATAGCTAGAATATGGTTGGACTCTCAACCTAAGGATAGCCTGAACTCTTGGGATAAGCTGGTCAAGGCTTTCTTAGCCAAGTTCTTTCCTCCTCAAAAGCTGAGTAAGCTTAGAGTGGATGTTCAGACCTTCAGACAGAAAGAAGGTGAATCCCTCTATGAAGCTTGGGAGAGATACAAAGAACTGACCAAAAAGTGTCCTTCTGACATGCTTTCAGAATGGACCATCCTGGACATATTCTATGATGGTCTGTCTGAATTAGCTAAAATGTCATTGGATACCTCTGTAGGTGGATCCATTCACTTAAAGAAAACGCCTGCAGAAGCTCAAGAACTTATTGACATGGTTGCTAATAACCAGTTCATGTACACTACTGAGAGGAATCCTGTGAGTAATGGGACGCCTATGAAGAAGGGAGTTCTTGAAATTGATACTCTGAATGCCATATTGGCTCAGAATAAAATATTGACTCAGCAAGTCAATATGATTTCTCAGAGTCTGAATGGAATGCAAGCTGCATCCAACAGTACTCAAGAGGCATCTTCTAAAGAAGAAGCTTATGATCCTGAAAACCCTGCAATAGCAGAGGTTAATTACATGGGTGAACCTTATGGAAACACCTATAACCCCTCATGGAGAAATTACCCAAATCTCTCATGGAAGGATCAACAAAAGCCTCAACAAGGCTTTAATAATGGTGGAAGAAATAGGTTTAACAATAGTAAACCTTTTCCATCATCCACTCAGCAACAGACAGAGAACTCTGAACAAAATACCTCTAATTTAGCAAACTTAGTCTCTGATCTATCTAAGGCCACTGTAAGTTTCATAAATGAAACAAGGTCCTCCATTAGAAATTTAGAGGCACAAGTGGGCCAGCTGAGTAAAAGGATCACTGAAATCCCTCCTAGTACTCTCCCAAGCAATACAGAAGAAAATCCAAAAGGAGAGTGCAAGGCCATTGACATAGTCAACACAGCCGAACCTGGAGAGGAAGGGGAGGACGTAAATCCCAGTGAGGAAGACCTCCTGGGACATCTAGTGATCAATAAGGAGTTTTCCTTTGAGGAACCAAAGGAATATGAGACTCATCTAGAGACCATAGAGATTCCATTGAACCTCCTTATGCCCTTCATGAGCTCTGACGAGTATTCATCTTCTGAAGAGAATGAGGATGTTACTGAAGAGCAAGTTACCAAGTACCTTGGTGCAATCATGAAGCTGAATGCCAAATTATTTGGTATTGAGACTTGGGAAGATGAACCTCCCTTGTTCACCAATGAACTAAGTGATCTGGATCAACTGACATTGCCTCAGAAGAAATAGGATCCTGGAAAGTTTGTAATACCTTGTACCATAGGCAACATGATCTTTGAAAAGGCTCTGTGTGACCTTGGTTCAGAGATAAACCTCATGCCCCTCTCTATAATAGAGAAACTGGGAATCTTTGGGGTGCAAGCTACTAAAATCTCATTAGAGATGGCAGACAATTCAAGAAAACAGGCTTATGGACAAGTAGAGGACGTGTTAGTAAAGGTTGAAGGCCTTTACATCCCTGCTGATTTCATAATCCTTGATACTGGGAAGGATGAGGATGAATCCATCATCCTTGGAAGACCTTTCCTAGCCACAGCAAGAGCTGTGATTGATGTTGACAGAGGTGAATTAGTCCTTCAATTGAATGAGGACTCCCTTGTATTTACAACTCAAGGTTACCCTTCTGTAAACATGGAAAAGAGGCACAATAAGCTTCTCTCAAAACAGAGTCAACTAGAGCCCCCACAGTCAAACTCTAAGTTTGGTGTTGGGAGGCCACAACCAAACTCTAAGTTTGGTATTGAACTCCCATATCCAAACTCTAAGTTTGGTGTTGGGAAGTCTCAACAATGCTCTGAACATCTGTAAGGCTCCATGAGAGCCCACTGTCAAGCTATTGACATTAAAGAAGCGCTTGTTGGGAGGCAACCCAATTTTTATTTATCTAATTTTATTTTTCTTGTTCTTTCATGTTTTATTAGGTTCATGATCATGTGGAGTCACAAAATAAATATAAAAATTGAAAATAGAATCAAAAACAGCAGAAGAAAAATCACACCCTGGAGGAAGACCTTACTGGCGTTTAAACGCCAGTAAGAAGCATCTGGTTGGCGTTCAACGCCAGAACAGAGCATGGTTCTGGCGCTGAACGCCCAAAATGGGCAGCATCTGGGCGTTTGAACGCCAGAATTGCACCTTGGAGAAGAGCTGGCGCTGAATGCCCAGAACAAGCATGGTTCTGGCGTTCAACGCCAGAAATGGGCAACAAATGGGCGTTCAACGCCCAGAACAAGCACCAATCTGGCGCTGAACGCCCAGAGTTATGCACAAGGGTATTTTGCATGCCTAATTTGGTGCAAGGTTGTAAATCCTTAAACACCTCAGGATCTGTGGACCCCACAGGATCACCTCAGGATCTGTGGACCCCACAGGATCCCCACCTACCTCCACTCACTTCTTCTCACCCCTCTTTCACACAATCCCATAAACACTCTTCCCCAAAACTCTTCACCAATCACCTCAATCTCTCTTCCCTATAACCACTTCACCACTCACATCCATCCACTCTTCCCCATAAATCTACCTCATAAACCCCACCTACCTTCAAAATTCAAAATCAATTTCCCACCTAAAACCCACCCTTATGGCCGAACCTTACCCCCCTCCCTTCCCTATATAAAGCCCTCCATTCTTCTTCATTTTCACACAACACAACTGATGAGCGGATATTTTATACGCTTTTTGGGGATAATTTCATATAGTTTTGAGTATGTTTTAGTTAGTTTTTAGTTTATTTCCAGTAGTTTTTAGGAAAAATTCATATTTCTGGACTTTACTATGAGTTGTGTGTTTTTCTGTAATTTCAGGTATTTTTCTGGCTGAAATTGAAGGAGCTGAGCAAAAATCTGATTCAGGCTGAAAAAGGACTGCTGATGCTGTTGGATTCTAACCTCCCTGCACTCAAAGTGGAATTTCTGGAGCTACAGAACTCGAAATGGCGTGCTTCCAATTGCGTTGGAAAGTAGACATCCAGGGCTTTCCAGAAATATATAATAGTCCATACTTTGCACAAGAATAGATGACGTAAACTGGCGTTCAACGCCAGTCCTCTGCCCAATTCTGGCGTCCAGCGCCAGAAAAGGATCAAAAACTGGAGTTGAACGCCCAAACTGGCACAAAAACTGGCGTTCAACTCCACAAATGGCCTCTGCACGTGAATTGCTTAAAGTCTCAGCCCCAGCACACACCAAGTGGGCCCCAGCACACCAAGTGGGCCCCAGAAGTGGATCTCTGCATCATCCATCATAGTCCACTCATATTTTGTAACCCTAGGCTACTGGTTTAGTATTTAAACAACTTTTAGAGACTTATTTTGCATCTCATGACATTTCAGATCTAAACTTTGTATTCTCTGACGGCATGAGTCTCTAAACCCCATTGTTGGGGGTGAGGAGCTCTGCTGTGTCTCGATGAATTAATGCAAGTATTTCTGTTTTCCATTCAAACACGCTTGTTCCTATCTAAGATGTTCATTCGCGTTTAACTGTGATGGAGGTGATGAGCTGTGACACTCATCACCTTCCTCAAATTATGAACGTGTGCCTGACAACCACCTCCATTCTATATACGATTGAATGAGTATCTCTTAGATTCCTTAATCAGAATCTCCGTGGTATAAGCTAGAACTGATGGTAGCATTCATGAGAATCCGGAAAGTCTAAACCTTGTCTGTGGTATTCCGAGTAGGATTCAAGGATTGAATGACTGTGACGAGCTTCAAACTCTTGAAGGCTGGGCGTTAGTGACAGACGCAAAAGGATAGTAAATCCTATTCCAACCGGATCGAGAACCAACCGGTGATTAGCCGTACTGTGACAGAGCGCGTGAGCGTAGTTTTCACTGGAAGGATGGAAGGTAGCCATTGACAACGGTGATCCACCAACACACAGCTTGCCATAGGAGGACGTGCGTGCGTGAACAAGAAGACAGAGGAAAGCAGAGATTCAGAAGACAAAGCATCTCCAGAACTCCAACATATTCTCCATTACTGCATAACAAGTAACCTTTAATCCATGCTCTATTGTTTATTCGCAATTCAACTGATAAACATAATTGACTTCCTGACTAAGATTTACAAGATAACCATAGATTGCTTCAAACCAACAATCTCCGTGGGATTCGACCCTTACTCACGTGAGGTATTACTTGGACGACCCAGTGCACTTGCTGGTTAGTGGTACGCGTTGTGAAAAGTGTGACTCACAATTCGTGCACCAAGTTTTTGGCGCCGTTGCCAGGGATTGTTCGTGTTTGAACAACTGACGGATTATTTTGTTGTTTAGATTAGGAAAAATTTTTCTTTTTTTGGTTTAGAGTCTTTTATTATTTATCCCTTGTTAAAATACTTTAAACTTATAGCTCAGTTATTTAGAACGTGGTGTTTATGTTCATGATAATTGGCTATCATATTTTTTTTAAAACCCTTTTTCAAAAATAATTTTTCTATTAAATCCTGTGCCAAACTTTAAGTTTGGTGTTTTCAAAAATAATCTTTCTTAAAAATTTTGAAGGTCCCATAACTCATTTGGCTAGAGCGTTAATCTGTGTTCTTGGTAATTGGGTTAGAGTCTTTTATATTCTTTTCAAAACCTTCTTTTTCATAAATAATATTTTCTCTATTAAATTTTGTGCCAAACTTAAAGTTTGGTGTTTTCTTGTTGATTTCCCTTTGGTTTTCGAAAATTTTGGTGTGGTTTTCTAAAAATTTTAAGTTTGGTGTTCTTTCTTCATGTTCTTGTGTTCTTGTGAGTCTTCAAAGTGTTCTTGAGTTTTCCTTGTGTCTTGATCTTAAAATTTTTAAGTTTGGTGTTCCTTGGTGTTTTCCCTCCAAATTTTTCGAAAACAAGGAGCATTAGATCTAAAAATTTTAAATCTTGTACTGTCTTATTGTGTTTCTCTCTCCTCACTAAATTCAAAAAAATTATCTTTTCAAAATATCTCTTCTAACTTCCTAACTTCTTATCTTTTCAAGATTTGTTTCAACTAACTAACTAACTTTTTGTTTGTTTCTTAACTTTTTCAAAACTACCTAACTAACTCTCCCTCTCTCTAAATTTCGAAAATATCTTCCCTCTTTTTCAAAAATTTCTTTTTTTATTAACTAATTAATTTCTTTTTTTTATAAACGAAAAAAAAAATTTAATTTCAAAATTCAAATTCTTTTTAGTTATTTTATTTTATTTAAGTATTTACTTCTTATAAAATAAAATAAATAAAAAGATAAATCAGTCCAAGTTATATCCATATATCCATCATGGACATAAGTGGAAATGAACAGTCCAGGAGGACTCTGGGGTCATATTCTAACCCCTCTACTGCTTCATATGGGAGTAGCATATGCATACCCTCTATTGGAGTTAGTAGCTTTGAGTTGAATCCTCAGCTCATTATCATGGTGCAGCAAAGTTGCCAGTATTCCAGTCTTCCACAGGAAGAACCTACAGAGTTTCTGGCACAATTTTTACAAATTGCTGACACAGTACATGATAAGGAAATAGATCAGGATATCTACAGACTATTACTGTTTCCATTTGCTGTAAAAGATCAAGCTAAGAGGTGGTTAAATAACCAACCTAAGGCCAGCATAAGAACATGGAAACAGCTGACAGAAAAATTCCTGAATTAGTATTTTCCTCCAAAAAGGATGACACAGCTAAGGCTGGACATCCAAGGCTTTAAACAAGGAGATAATGAATCTCTTTATGATGCCTGGGAGAGATACAGAGAGATGCTACGAAAATGCCCCTCTGAAATGTTTTCAGAGTGGGTTCAATTAGACATCTTCTACTATGGGCTTGCAGAAGGAGCTCAGATGTCTTTAGATTACTCAGCTGGTGGATCTATCCATATGAGAAAGACAATTGAAGAAGCTCAAGAGCTCATTGATACAGTTGCCAGGAATCAGCATCTGTATCTGAGCAGCAACCCTTCCATGAATGAAGAGGTTAAAACAGTAACTGCTGAATTCAGTACTGTAAAACAAGCTGCTGAATTCAATCAGCAATTAGATTTTCTAACAAAACAGCTAGCTGAATTCAAAGACAGGTTACAGGAGACAAGGATAGCTAATATACATATGGACGAACAGTTTAAGCAAACAAAGCAGCAGCTATCAAAGCAAATAGCAGAAGAATGCCAAGCAGTTCAATTAAGAAGTAGGAAAACATTAAATACCCCACCTCAAGGCATCAAAAATTCAAGAAATGAGCGACCCACCAAAGATTCCCCTGAGGACAGTAAGAGCCCAGGGAAAAATAATTCTGGCACTAAAATGCCAGAAAATGGGTGGAAGGCTGGCGCTAAACGCCCAGACCATGCCCAAAACTGGCGTTCAGCGCCAGAAACAAGGCAGGATTGGCGTTCAATGCCAGAAATGGGCTATAATCTGGCGTTGAACGCCCAAAATGGGCACATTTCTGGCGTTCAGGCGCCAGGAACAGACAGTGAGTTGGCGTCTAACGTCACTCTAGCTTCTGACTCTGGTACTCAATTGCCAGTGAGGGATCAGACACACACAAGTGCTGACAACAACCCTTCTAAAAAGGCTTCTTTAACCACTAAGGTTGAGGAATATAAAGCCAAGATACCTTATCCTCAAAAACTCCGGAAAGAGGAGCAGGATAACCAATTTGCTCGCTTTGCAGATTATCTAAGGACTCTTGAAATAAATATTCCTTTTACAGAGGCACTTGAGCAAATACCTTCTTATGCCAAGTTCATGAAAGAGATCTTGAGTCATAAAAAGGAGTGGAGAGAAACAGAAAGAGTTCTCCTCACTGAAGAATGCAGTGCAGTCATTCTGAAAAGCTTTCCTGAAAAGCTTAAAGACCCTGGGAGTTTTCTGATACCATGCATATTGGAAGGTGATTGCACCAAGACAGCCTTATGCGATCTTGGGGCAAGCATCAACCTAATACCTGCATCCACTATCAGGAAGCTTGGCTTAACTGAAGAAGTTAAACCAACCCGGATATGTCTCCAACTTGCTGATGGTTCCACTAAATACCCATCAGGCGTGATTGAAGACATGATTGTCAGAGTTGGGCCATTCGCCTTTCCCACTGACTTTGTTGTGCTGGAAATGGAGGAGCACAAGAGTGCCACTCTCATTCTAGGAAGACCCTTCCTAGCAACTGGACGATCCCTCATTGACGTCCAATAGGGGGAAATAACCCTGAGAGTCAACGATGACGAGTTCAAGTTGAACGCTATCAAAGCCATGCAGCATCCAGACACATCAACAGACTGCATGAAAGTTGACCTTATTGACTCTTTGGTAGAAGAGATCAACATGGCTGAGAGTCTCGAATCAGAGTTGGAAGACATCTTTAAAGATGTTCAGCCTGATTTGGAGGATTCAGGGGACATGAAAGAGCCTCTGAACTTTCTTCTGAAAGAGGAAAAACCTCCTAACCCAGAGCTCAAGCCACTGCCACCATCCTTGAAATATGCATTTCTAGGAGAAGGTGACACCTTTCCAGTGATCATAAGCTCTGCTTTAAATTCACAGGAAGAGGAAGCACTTATTCAAGTGCTAAGGACACACAAGACAGCTCTTGGGTGGTCCATAGGTGACCTTAAGGGCATAAGCCCAGCTAGATGCATGCATAAAATCCTACTGGAGGATAATGCCAAACCAGTGGTTCAACCACAGAGGCGGCTAAATCCAGCCATGAAGGAAGTGGTGCAGAAAGAGGTCACCAAATTACTAGAGGCTGGGATTATTTATCCCATTTCTGATAGCCCCTGGGTGAGCCTTGTTCAAGTCGTCCCAAAAAAGGGAGGCATGACAGTGATTCATAATGAAAAAAATGAACTGGTTCCTACAAGAACAGTTACAGGGTGGCGCATGTGTATTGACTACAGAAGGCTCAATACAGCCACCAGAAAGGATCATTTTCCTTTACCATTCATAGACCAGATGCTAGAGAGACTAGCAGGTCATGATTATTACTGCTTTTTGGATGGCTACTCAGGCTATAACCAGATTGCAGTAGATCTCCAGGATCAAGAGAAAACAGCATTCACATGTCCATCCGGAGTGTTTGCTTATAGAAGGATGCCCTTTGGGCTATGCAATGCACCTGCAACCTTCCAGAGATGCATGCTCTCTATTTTCTCTGATATGGTGGAAAAATTTCTGGAAGTCTTCATGGATGACTTCTCAGTATATGGAGACTCATTCAGCTCCTGTCTTGATCACCTAAAACTTGTTCTGAAAAGATGCCAAGAAACCAACCTAGTTTTAAACTGGGAAAAGTGTCACTTCATGGTGACTGAAGGAATTGTTCTTGGGCATAAAATCTCAAACAAGGGAATAGAGGTGGATCAAGCAAAAATAGAGGTAATTGAAAAATTACCACCACCTGCCAATGTTAAGGCAATCAGAAGCTTTCTGGGGCATGCAGGATTCTATAGGAGGTTTATAAAGGATTTTTCAAAAATCGCAAAACCTCTAAGCAATCTGCTAGCTGCTGACATGCCATTTGTGTTTGACACAGCATGCCTACAGGCGTTTGAAATGCTGAAAGCTAAGCTGGTCACAGCACCAGTCATTTCTGCACCAGACTGGACATTGCCATTTGAGTTAATGTGTGATGCCAGTGATCATGCCATTGGTGCAGTATTGGGACAGAGGCATGACAAGCTTCTGCATGTCATTTATTATGCCAGTCGCGTTCTAAATGATGCCCAGAAAAATTACACAACCACAGAAAAAGAACTACTTGCAGTGGTTTACGCCATTGACAAGTTCAGATCATACTTAGTAGGATCAAAAGTGATTGTGTATACTGACCATGCTGCTCTTAAATATCTACTCACAAAGCAGGATTCAAAACCCAGGCTCATCAGATGGGTATTGCTTCTGCAAGAGTTTGATATAGAAATAAGAGACAGAAAAGGGACAGAGAACCAAGTGGCTGATCATCTGTCCCGGATAGAGCCAGTGGAAGGGACGTCCCTCCCCTTTCTTGAGATCTCTGAGATGTTCCCTGATGAGCATCTATTTGCCATTCAGGAAGCACCATGGTTTGCCGATATTGCAAACTATAAAGCTGCAAGGTTCATACCCAAGGAGTACAATAGAATACAAAAGAAGAAATTAGTCACTGATGCAAAGTACTACTTGTGGGATGAACCCTATCTCTTTAAGAGATGTGCAGACGGAATTATCCGTAGGTGTGTCCCCAGAGAGGAAGCACAGAGAATCCTTTGGCATTGCCACGGATCTCAATATGGAGGCCATTTCGGAGGTGAGCGAACAGCCACCAAGGTCCTCCAATGTGACTTCTATTGGCCCACACTCTATAAAGATTCCCGAGAGTTTGTACGTAATTGTGACAGTTGCCAAAGAGCTGGTAATCTGCCTCATGGTTACGCCATACCTCAACAAGGAATCTTGGAAATTGAGTTGTTTGACGTATGGGGAATTGACTTCATGGGACCTTTTCCACCATCATATTCAAACACTTATATTCTGGTGGCAGTTGACTATGTATCAAAATGGGTCGAGGCTATTGCCACACCCACCAATGATACTAAAACAGTGCTGAAGTTCCTCCAGAAACATATCTTTAGCAGGTTTGGTGTCCCTAGAGTGTTAATCAGTGATGGGGGCACTCACTTCTGCAATAAACAGCTTTACTCTGCCATGGTTCGGTATGGAATTCGCCACAAAGTGGCCACACCATATCATCCACAAACCAATGGGCAAGCTGAAGTCTCTAACAGAGAATTAAAGAGAATCCTGGAACGGACAGTAAATACCCGTAGAAAGGATTGGGCAAGGAGCTTGGATGATGCTCTGTGGGCTTACAGAACAGCATTCAAGACCCCTATAGGGACCTCTCCATACCAACTCGTGTATGGTAAGGCATGCCACTTGCCCGTGGAACTGGAACATAAGGCCTACTGGGCAACCAGATTCCTAAACTTTGATGCCAAATTAGCAGGAGAAAAACGATTGCTCCAGCTAAATGAGCTAGAGGAATTCAGATTCACAGCTTTCGAAAATGCCAAGCTTTATAAAGAAAAATAAAAAAAGTGGCATGACAGAAAGCTGTCATCTAGAATCTTTGAACCAGGACAGAAGGTCCTGTTGTTTAACTCTAGACTCAGGCTATTCCCCGGGAAACTGAAATCCCGGTGGAGGGGACCATACGTGATTACAAGTGTGTCACCATATGGTTATGTGGAGCTTCAAGATATTGATTCTGATAAGAAGTTCATTGTCAATGGACAGAGAATCAAGCATTATCTTGAAGGCAACATTGAGCAAGAATGCTCAAGGCTGAAGCTAGATTAAAAGCTCAGCAAGGTCCAGCTAAAGACAATAAAGAAGCGCTTGCTGGGAGGCAACCCAGCCATGGGGCATCAATCCTCTAAGCATTTTTGTCCTATTTTTATTTTTATTTGTTTATATAAAGTTCACTGACACTAAGGTACAGAATCATTTGTATAAGTTTACAGGGTTACAGAAGGAATCAGCACACAAAACAGAGTAAAAGAGCTCAATGGCAAGAAAACGCCAGTAAAGGGGCATTTTGGGCGTTCAGCGCCCAAAATGGGCATCTACTGGGCGCTGAACGCCAGTAATGGTAGCATCTGGGCGTTCAACGCCAGAAATGGCCACCCACTGGGCGTTGAACGCCAGTAATGGCAGCAACTGGGCGCTGAACGCCCAGGAGATCAGCATTTGGGCACTGAACGCCCAAAACAGGCAGTGTTTGGGCGTTCAAACGCCAGGAGGACAGGGAGGAGCCAAATCCATTTATCCCACACGTATTTCCATTCTAATTTATAATTTTATGATTCAATACATGATTTTATTTACATAAACATGTCAAGAACCCTGATTTCCAAAAATCCTACTTTCAAAATATCAAATGTATCTTAATTCATAAGCACACACCCTCTTTGCAAATTCAATCCAACTCTTTTCAAATCTTTTCCAAAAACAACTCTATCTTTTTCACTCTAAAAATCTTATCAATATCTTTCTCAAATCCTCATATTATCTTTTTCAAAATCCAAATTTATCTTTTTCAAAAATCTATCCTATCTTTTCAAAATCAAACTATATCTTCTATCTTATCTTTTTCAACTCAATCTTTTTATCTTATCTTTTACAATTTTTCGAAAACCCACCCCCCCACCCCTTTAAAATTGGGTTCGGCCTCCCCCCTCCTCCATCAACAAGTGCACCTCGATCTCCTTCTATCCCTCTCCTTTCTTTTCTTTTGCTTGAGGACAAGCAAACCTCTAAGTTTGGTGTGTTTTTCCGAGATCACTGAGATCATGGCTCCCAAAGGAAAATAACCCACTCTAAGAGGCAAGAAAGAGAGCGTTCCAAAACCACTTTGGAATCAAGGGAAGTTCTTATCTAAAGAACATTCAGACCATTATCTTAAAGTAATGGGTCTGAGATCAGTGATCCCGGAAGTTAGATTCGATCTGAAAGAAGATGAATATCCGGAGATCCAGGAGCAAATTCGAATCAGGAACTGGGAAGTCCTAGCTAATCCTAAAACGAAAGTAGGAAGGAACATGGTCCAGGAGTTCTATGCTAATATGTGGCAGACTGACAAGCAAAGACTATCTGGAATTGCCTGCTACGAATTTCGGACCATGGTCAGGGGAAAGATTGTTCATACCACCCCTGACAAGATCAGAGAGATATTAAAGCTACCCCAGCTAAAGGATGATCCAGACTCCTTCAACAGGAGGATGATGAGAGCAGACATTGGCCTGGATAAGATTCTAGAGAACATATGTATCCCTGGAGCCAGGTGGACCACCAACACAAAGGGCGTTCCAAATCAACTCAAGAGAGAGGATCTCAAACCAGTTGCCAGAGGATGGCTGGACTTCATTGGGCGTTCTCTGTTGCCCACCAGCAACCGTTCTGAAGTCACAGTTAAAAGAGCAGTGATGATTCATTGCATCATGATGGGAAAGGAAGTGGAGGTTCATCAGCTGATTTCAACATAGCTCTATAAAATTGCTAACAAAAATTCAAGAGAGGCCAGGTTGGCTTATCCAAGCGTGATTTCTCTGCTCTGCAAGGACGCTGGAGTCAAGATGGGAATAACTGAATATATCCTAATTGAAAAGTCAATCACCAAAGCATCAATGGAGAGACAACAAGCACAGGAGGAGCATATCAAGAAGAGAGCACAGGAATTCCTCCCAGAGATTCCTCAAGCGGAATATTGGGAATATCTTGAGACGTCTGTCACCAAGATACAGGAAGCTATGGAGCAAATAATAAAACAACAGAAGGAACACAGTCAAATGCTGACTCATATACTTAAAGAACAAGAGGAGCAGGGACGTGACTTAAGGGAACTGAAGCGCCAAAAGTCTTCTATAATACCAAGCCTCCCAAGGATCAGAGGAACCCCCATACCCCAGAATAAAGGTTGTTAATTTCCAATTTCTGCCTTAACTCTGTGACAGTGTCCTTATAAAAGTACCTTAGAAGTCATATAGTAGTAATTAGTATCTATTTTGATTTTATCTCCAATTAAGCTATAGTTTATTTTTCTCATCATCATTAAACATGAATAAAGTAGTAGATCTTTTGAATAAGAGGCAATAAAATTTCGAGTTTTAATAAGAGAAATTCTAATTAGTTAAATGTGGTGGCAATGCTTTCTGTCTTCTGAATGAATGCTTGAACAGTGCATACGTCTTTTGAATTTGTTGTTTAAGACTGTTAAATATGTTGGCTCTTGAAAGAATGATGAACATGAGACATGTTATTGATGATCTGAAAAATCATAAAAATGATTCTTGAAGCAAGAAAAAGCAGCAAAGAACAAAGCTTGCAGAAAAAAAAAGAAGAGAAAAGCAAGCAGAAAAAGCCAAAAGCTCTTAAAACCAAAAGGCAAGGGCAAATAAAAAGGATCCCAAGGCTTTGAGCATCAGTGGATAGGAGGGCCTAAAGGACTAAAATCCTGGTCTAAGCGGCTAAACCAAGCTGTCCCTAACCATGTGCTTGTGGCGTGAAGGTGTCAAGTGAAAACTTGAGACTGAGCGGTTAAAGTCAAGGTCCAAAGCAAAAAGAAGAGTGTGCTTAAGAATTCTGGACACCTCTAATTGGGGACTTTAGCAAAGCTGAGTCACAATCTGAAAAGGTTCACCCAGTTATGTGTCTGTGGCATTTATGTATCCGGTAGTAATACTGGAAAACAAGGTGCTTAGGGCCACGGCCAAGACTCATAAAGAAGCTGTGTTCAAGAATCATCACACTGAACTAAGAGAATCAATAACACTATCTGAATTCTGAGTTCCTATAGATGCCAATCACTCTGAGCTTCAATGGATAAAGTGAGATGCCGAAACTGTTCAGGAGCAAAAAGCTACTAGTCCCGCTCATCTAATTAGGATCTGAGCTTCAATCAAAAACTCTGAGATATTATTGCTTCTCAACCTATTAGTCTTCTATTTTATTTGTCTAGTTGCTTGAGGACAAGCAACAGTTTAAGTTTGGTGTTGTGATGAGCGGATATTTTATACGCTTTTTGGGGATAATTTCATATAGTTTTGAGTATGTTTTAGTTAGTTTTTAGTTTATTTCCAGTAGTTTTTAGGAAAAATTCATATTTCTGGACTTTACTATGAGTTGTGTGTTTTTCTGTAATTTCAGGTATTTTTCTGGCTGAAATTGAAGGAGCTGAGCAATAATCTGATTCAGGCTGAAAAAGGACTGCTGATGCTGTTGGATTCTGACCTCCCTGCACTCAAAGTGGAATTTCTGGAGCTACAGAACTCGACATGGCGTGCTTCCAATTGCGTTGGAAAGTAGACATCCAGAGCTTTCCGGCAATGTATAATAGTCCATACTTTGCACAAGAATAGACGATGTAAACTGGCGTTCAACGCCAGTCCTCTACCCAATTCTGGCGTCCAGCGCCAGAAAAGGATCAAAAACTGGAGTTGAACGCCCAAACTGGCACAAAAACTGGCGTTCAACTCCACAAATGGCCTCTGCACGTGAATTGCTTAAAGTCTCAGCCCAGCACACACCAAGTGGGCCCCAGCACACCAAGTGGGCCCCAGAAGTGGATCTCTGCATCATCCATCATAGTCCACTCATATTTTGTAACCCTAGGCTACTGGTTTAGTATTTAAACAACTTTTAGAGACTTATTTTGCATCTCATGATATTTCAGATCTAAACTTTGTATTCTCTGACGGCATGAGTCTTTAAACCCCATTGTTGGGGGTGAGGAGCTCTGCTGTGTCTCGATGAATTAATGCAAGTATTTCTGTTTTCCATTCAAACACGCTTGTTCCTATCTAAGATGTTCATTCGCGCTTAACTGTGATGGAGGTGATGAGCTGTGACACTCATCACCTTCCTCAAATCATGAACGTGTGCCTGACAACCACCTCCGTTCTATATACGATTGAATGAGTATCTCTTAGATTCCTTAATCAGAATCTCCGTGGTATAAGCTAGAACTGATGATAGCATTCATGAGAATCCGGAAAGTCTAAACCTTGTCTGTGGTATTCCGAGTAGGATTCAAGGATTGAATGACTGTGACGAGCTTCAAACTCTTGAAGGCTGGGCATTAGTGACAGACGCAAAAGGATAGTAAATCCTATTCCAACCGGATCGAGAACCAACCGGTGATTAGCCGTGCTGTGACAGAGCGCGTGAGCGTAGTTTTCACTGGAAGGATGGAAGGTAGCCATTGACAACGGTGATCCACCAACACACAGCTTGCCATAGGAGGACGTGCATGCGTGAACAAGAAGACAGAGGAAAGCAGAGATTCAGAAGACAAAGCATCTCCAAAACTCCAACATATTCTCCATTACTGCATAACAAGTAACCTTTAATCCATGCTCTATTGTTTATTCGCAATTCAACTGATAAACATAATTGACTTCCTGACTAAGATTTACAAGATAACCATAGATTGCTTCAAACCAACAATCTCCGTGGGATTCGACCTTTACTCACGTGAGGTATTACTTGGACGACCCAGTGCACTTGCTGGTTAGTGGTACGCGTTGTGAAAAGTGTGAGTCACAATTCGTGCACCAACAACCCTCTCTTCCCCTTCTTGGCCGAATACAACCCTCCCCCTTCTCTTCCATATTTTCTTCTTCTTCTTCATCTATTCTTTCTTCTCTTGCTCGAGGGCGAGCAATATTCTAAGTTTGGTGTGGTAAAAGCATAAGCTTTTTGTTTTTCCATTACCATTGATGGCACCCAAGACCGGAGAATCCTCTAGAAAAGGGAAAGGGAAGACAAAAGCGTCCACCTCCGAGTCATGGGAGATGGAAAGATTCATCTCCAAAGCTTATCAAGACCACTTCTATGATGTTGTGGCCAAGAAGAAGGTGATCCCCGAGGTCCCTTTCAAGCTCAAGAAGAATGAGTATCCGGAGATCTGACATGAAATCCAAAGAAGAGGTTGGGAAGTTCTAACAAACCCCATCCAACAAGTCGGCATCCTAATGGTTCAAGAGTTCTATGCCAATGCATGGATCACTAGGAACCATGATCAAAGTAAGAACCCAAACCCAAAGAATTATATTACAATGGTTCGGGGGAAATACTTAGATTTTAGTCCGGAAAATGTGAGGTTGGCGTTTAACTTGCCTATGATGCAAGGAGATACACGCCCCTACACTAGAAGGGTCAACTTTAATCAAAGGTTGGACCAAGTCCTCATGGACATATGTGTGGAAGGAGCTCAATGGAAGATTGACTCCAAAGGCAAGCCGGTTCAATTAAGAAGACTGAACCTCAAACCTGTGGCTAGAGGATGGTTGGAATTCATCCAACGCTCCATCATCCCCACTAGCAACCGATCTGAAGTTACTGTGGATCGGGCCATCATGATCCATAGCATCATGATTGGAGAAGAAGTAGAAGTTCATGAAGTCATCTCCCTTGAACTCTACAAAATAGCCGAAAAGCCCTCTCCTGGGGCAAGGCTAGCTTTTCCTCATCTTATTTGCCATCTATGTTACTCAGCTGGAGCTTTCATAGAAGGAGACATTCCCATTGACGAAGAGAAGCCCATCACTAAGAAAAGGATGGAGCAAGCAAGAGAGCCCATTCATGGATCTCAAGAGACGCATGAAGCTCATCACCATGAGATCCCGGAAATGCCTCAAATGCATTTTCCTCCACAAAACTATTGGGAGCAAATCAACACCTCCCTAGGAGAATTAATTTCCAACATGGGACAATTAAGGGTGGAACATCAAGAGCACTCCATCATCCTTCATGAAATAAGAGAAGATCAAAAAGCAATGAGGGAGGAGCAACAAAGACAAGGAAGAGACATAGAAGAGCTCAAGGACATCATTGGTTCCTCAAAAAGGAAATGCCACCATCACTAAGGTGGACTCATTCCTTGTTCTTATTTTCTATTTTTCGTTTTCTTAATGTTAAGTGCTTATCCATGTTTGTGTCTTATTACATGATCATTAGTAGTTAGTAACTTTGTCTTAAAGTTATGAATGTCCTATGAATCCATCACCTCTCTTAAATGAAAACTGTTTTAATTCAAAAGAATAAGAAGTACATGAGTTTCGAATTTATCCTTGAACTTAGTTTAATTATTTTGATGTGGTGACAATGCTTCTTGTTTTCTGAATGAATGCTTGAACAGTGCATATGTCTTTTGAAGTTGTTGTTTAAGAATGTTAAATATGTTGGCTCTCGAAAGAATGATGACAAGGAGACATGTTATTTGATAATCTAAAAAATCATAAAAATGATAATTGAAGCAAGAAAAAGCAGCAAAGAACAAATCTTGCAGAAAAAAAAATAGCGAAAAAAAAAAGAAGAGAGAAAAAGCAAGCAGAAAAAGCCAAAGCTCTTAAAACCAAAACGCAAGAGCAAAAAGCCAGTAACCCTTAAAACCAAAAGGCAAGGGTAATAAAAAGGATCCCAAGACTTTGAGCATCAATGGATAGGAGGGCCTAAAGGAATAAAATCCTGGCCTAAGCGGCTAAACCAAGCTGTCCCTAACCATGTGCTTGTGGCGTGAAGGTGTCAAGTGAAAACTTGAGACTGAGCGGTTAAAGTCAAGGTCCAAAGCAAAAACAGAGTGTGCTTAAGAACCCTGGACACCTCTAATTGGGGACTTTAGCAAAGCTGAGTCACAATCTGAAAAGGTTCACCCAATTATGTGTCTGTGGCATTTATGTATCCGGTGGTAATACTGGAAAACAAAGTGCTTAGGGCCACGGCCAAGACTCATAAAATAGCTGTGTTCAAGAACCATCATACTGAACTAGGAGAATCAATAACACTATCTGAACTCTGAGTTCCTATAGATGCCAATCATTCTGGACTTCAATGGATAAAGTGAGATGCCAAAACTATTCAAGAGGAAAAAAGCTACAAGTCCCGCTCATCTGATTGGAGCAATGTTTCATTGATAGTTTGGAATTTATAGTATATTCTCTTCTTTTTATCCTATTTGATTTTTAGTTGCTTGGGGACAAGCAACAATTTAAGTTTGGTGTTGTGATGAGCGGATAATTTATACGCTTTTTGGCATTGTTTTTAGTATGTTTTTAGTAGAATCTAGTTACTTTTAGGGATGTTTTCATTAGTTTTTATATTAAATTCTCATTTATGGACTTTAATATGAGTTTGTGTATTTTTCTGTGATTTTAGGTATTTTCTGGCTGAAATTGAGGGACTTGAGCAAAAATCAGATTCAGAGGTTGAAGAAGGACTGCTGATGCTGTTTGATTCTAACCTCCCTGCACTCAAAGTGGATTTTCTGGAGCTACAGAACTCAAAATGGTGCGCTTCCAATTGCTTTGGAAAGTAGACATCCAGGGCTTTCCAGAAATATATAATAGTTTATACTTTGGCCGGGTTTAGACGATGTAAAAGGGCGTTGAACGCCAGTTCTACGCTGCTGTCTGGAGTTAAACGCCAGAAACACGTCACAAGCCAGAGTTGAACGCGAGAAATATGTTACAAACTGGCGTTCAACTCCAAGATTGACCTCTACACGTGTAACATTCAAGCTCAGCCCAAGCACACACCAAGTGGGCCCCGGAAGTGGATTTATGCATCAATTACTTACTTCTGTAAACCCTAGTAACTAGTTTAGTATAAATAGGACTTTTTACTATTGTATTAGACATCTTTGATCAGTTTTATGCTATCTTAGACTTTCATGGGGGCTGGCCATTCGGCCATGCCTGAACCATTATCACTTATGTATTTTCATACGGTAGAGTTTCTGCACTCCATAGATTAAGGTGTGGAGCTCTGCTGTTCCTCAAAGATTAATGCAAAGTACTACTGTTTTTTTATTCAATTCAACTTATTCCGCTTCTAAGATATTCATTCGCACTTCAACCTGAATGTGATGAACGTGACAATCATCATCATTCCCCACGAACGCGTGCCTGACAACCACTTCCGTTCCACCTTAGATTGAATGAGTATCTCTTGGATCTCTTAATCAGAATCTTCGTGGTATAAGCTAGATTGATGGCGGCATTCATGAGAGTCCGGAAAGTCTAAACCTTGTCTGTGGTATTCCGAGTAGGACTCTGGGATTGAATGACTGTGACGAACTTCAAACTCGCGAGTGCTGGGCATAGTGACAGACGCAAAAGGAGGGTGAATCCTATTCCAGTATGATCGAGAACCTCAGATGATTAGCCGTGCTGTGACAGAGCATTTGGACCATTTTCACAAGAGGATAGGATGCAGCCATTGACAAGGGTGATGCCTCCAGACGATTAGCCATGCAGTGACAGCACATCAGACCATTTTCCAGAGAGGATTAAAAGTAGCCATTGACAACGGTGATGTCTTTACATAAAGCCAGCCATGGAAAGGAGTAAGACTGATTGGATGAAGACAGTGGGAAAGCAGAGATTCAGAGGAACGAAAGCATCTCTATACGCTTATCTGAAATTCTCACCAATAATTTACATAAGTGTCTCTATCCTTATTTTATGTTTAATTATTATTTAATTTCGAAAACTCCATAACCTTTTGATATCCGCCTGATTGAGATTTACAAGGTGACCATAGCTTGCTTCAAGCCGACAATCTCCGTGGGATCGACCCTTACTCACGTAAGGTTTATTACTTGGACGACCCAGTGCACTTGCTGGTTAGTTGTATCGAAGTTGTGAATGAAAAACGATTTATTAAGACGTGCGCACAGAGTTTTTGGCGCCGTTGCCTGAGATCACAATTTCGTGCACCACTAACCAAGGATTCAATTGGGGTAATTAATTGTTTTTCCGCTTAAGGCTAGTGATGTGGTAAACTTACAGAATAAATGGGGATTAAAAGGCTCAAAGTGGCTAACAAAGGTAATTGAAGGGGTAGGCTATTTGGGATAAGTGAGATAATAATCAAATAATGACCTCAATCATATGCATGCATATAAATACATTAAACATTGGACATATAGGATGGAACAAAATAAAAAATACAATCATAGAGAAGAAAATACACAAGAATAAAATATTATGGTTAAATAATGTAACCATATAATTAAGCTCAAATCTCACAGGTTGTGTGTTATTAGCTACAATTCATGTTCCAATTTATAGTCTTCAAACAAGTTTAACACACATTTTTCAATTTAAATTAGTGAAATATTATAAAATAGAGTCTTGAAAAGAAATTTATTACTTTAACCAAGTAGTAGTTAAATGCAGAAAATCAAATAAATATGCAACCAAACATGCAAATGCAACAATTAACAAAGAAAATTAAACATTGGTATTGAAATAAGAAATAACTAACCCACGAAAGTCGGTATCGACCTCCCCACACTTAAAGATTGCACCGTCCTCGGTGCATGCTAAGATGTGCAAGTGGACGGGTTGCTCCAACTGACGCTTTTCTCCATAGATTGTGCAGATGGACTTGTCTGTCGCCCCTATTGAGAAGCTTCTCGTTTCCCTTCTCAGTGGCCATCCTGAAAAAAGAGGAAAAAGAAGAAAAGTAACCCAGAAATAAAGATAAGAAAACAAATAAAATATGGTTGGATTAATGCCAAATAATGAGGGTCCCAATTACATGGTAGCTACAACATGTAAGTGAGAAAATAATAGAGGCACATGGCATGTCAATAGTAGGAAAATTGCAACACAGGGGAAGAGTATGGGTAATGAAAGATAGTGCAAGTTCTTGTCAATGCAAAAAGAATACAAGTATCATAAAAGATTGGCATTGATTTAAGTAATATTACCCAACAGTGTAGAACAAGTCACTATACACCAAGATAATGCCAAAAAAGATACAGCAGTTGAATGAGAACATTGAGCACCAATGAAAACATAATGAATTTAGAAAAGAAGATATAAACATGCACAAAGTTAAAATGCAATGAATAAAAAAAATATGCAAATGAATTAAGTAAAATAAAAAGAAAGAGAATAAGAATGGGAAGTTAAAGAAAGGAAGAAGAAGTAAGTAACAAAGAAAGAAGAAAGAAGAAAAGATAAAAGAAGAGGGAAGGAAATTAAAAACAGAACGCGACGCGCGCGTGTAGGGCACGCGTGCGCGTGAAAACTGCATTAACCATATGACACATACGTGTCGCCCACGCGTACGCGTGGGTGGTCTGGAAGCGAAAGGACGTGCACGCATCAGGGACGCATACGCGTGGGTGATGTTGTGCCTTCTAGCACAGTACCAGCCCCAAACCATCACAACTCTCTGTTCAACACGTTTTTACGCCGATTTTTCATGCTCATGCATACGCGTCACTGACGCTTACGCGTGGGTTGAACTTTCTGCAGGGGATGCGTACGCGTGAGGTACGCGTAGGCGTGGGGTGGCTTGTGCGCCACGCACCCCTCCCGCGCGTCTATCGCGCAACTTTCTATTTGGTTGTGCATACACAAATGACGCGCGCACGTCGTAGACGCTTGCGCGTCGATCCCTTTTTTTTTGTGCAGAATGCAAAATGCAGCATGCAGATGAATGTGTAGAAATTATGAATGAAAAACTTGTGAAAAATAAAATAAAACTAGGAATAAAAAGGAACAATCATACCATGGTGGGTTATCTCCCACCTAGCACTTTTAGTTAAAGTCCTTAAGTTAGACATTTGGTGAGCTCCCTGTCATAGTGGCTTGTGCTTGAACTCATCCTAAAATCTCCACCAATGTTTGCAACTCCAATAATCTCTGAGATCCCATACTAGGCACATAAAGCTTTCAAGCAAATCAAAGCAAGCGACATGGCCCCAAGAGTGTTGATTGTTAGAATGAATTCCAGGGTCCCACACCTTGCTTTTGCACCCGTTTTCTTGTTGATCATCATTTTTCCATTTGGGTGGTGAGCAATTGGAATTCTCACTGAAGCGTCGAAACAACTTCCTAGACCCATTCAATCGAGCTTTACACCAATCTTTGCACTTCAACTTGGAGCGTGCAACCTTATTGAACCTTGTATGCCAACTCTTACAACTAACCATCTCCCTCTTACTCTTATAGCCACAAAGAGCTCTAAGTTGCCCATCCGTCTCAAGCAAAGCATATTCAAGTGGGCTAATTAAGCTTAGAGATGAAAGATTTACCTACTAGAATAAAGGAATGGATGGTGATGGCTTTGGGGGAGAGGTCTCCAACAATTCTGGCAAGGTGATTTTCAGCTCCATTCCCTTGAGCTCTTCCTTGACAACTTCCACCTCCTTGCGAACCTCTTCAACTTCAACTGCGCCCTGATTAAATTCTTCTAATTCTTCCCCGTCATTCAAGTCATGAGTTGGAGGTTGAGAAAAGTCTACCTCCACATCATCTTCAGATTCACTTGGAGAAAGTTCTTCAAACTCAAGGGGTTCAATTGCGGATGCAAGTTCATTACTAGGAGGGCTTGATTTATGACCATCATCACCAAAAGAACTTGCCTCTTGATCTACTCCGTCCAATTCTTCATAAGGAACATGCCTTGGAGGTTGTGCACTACCCTCCTCAACATCAATTTCAAGCTTATTGGAGGAATACTCTACAACTCTAGATTCCCATGGAGGTTCAACATCTCCTAAGTCTTCAACCACTTCTTCCTCTTCAACTATTATGGCTTCCTCCACTTGTTTCAATACAAAGTCACGTTCCTCATATTCCACCGGAGTTTCTGATATCTCCTTCATGCTATGCTCTGCATTTGATTCACCACATGTAGCCATGGGGGCGCTTTGAGTGCTCAAGCATTGGGAGGCTAATTGATTTATTAACTCGCCCAAGGCGACCGCGAAATTTAGCACGTTCTTTTCCATCTTTTCTTGCCCTTGAAGAAGTACACCAAGGGTTTCATTCATTGGAGATTGGGATGGATATGAGGGTTCATTACTTGGGAGAAAGGGTTCATGATAAGAAGGTGCTTCATCTTGATAAGGATCTGGAGATGGTGTATATTGAGGTGGTGGCTCTTGGGAGTAATTGTGTTGGAATGGGGGTGGTTTTATGTATGGTTCGTATGGTTCATATCGGGGTTGGCATGGTGGATATGGATTGGGGTCATATGGAGGTGAATGGTGAAAAGAGGCTTGTGAGTGTGGTGGTTCAAAGTTATGTTGAGGAGGTGGTTCATAAGTATATGGTGGGGCTTGTTGGTAACTACAAGGGGGTTTACCATATTCATCATCTTGGTACGCACCCTGGAATGGCTCTTGACCATAGTAATTTGGTGGAGGTTGGTTGTCACGAAGAGGTCCACCATAACTATTGTCTTGGTATGTATCATAGAATGGTTGTTCGTTATAGCGCATTGGAGGGGGTTGTTGCCAAGAGGGTTGATCAAATCCTTGTGGCTGCTCCCATCTTTGATTGTTCCAACCTTGATGCATGTTCGCATTATAGCGCCCATTCCCTACAACAACATTGGAACCAAACTCATAGCCAAAGGGGTGAGAATTCATAGTAGCAAGTATAAATAAAAACTAATAAAAATTAAAGAAAATAAACTCCTAAAACTAGAAATACTAACAAAGAAACGAAAAAGCAAATATTTACAATAACCAATAACAAGGCACCCGTTTACAATTCCCCAGCAACTGCGCCATTTTGACGAACGGATTTTTGCTAGTAAAGAATTTTACAGATAAATTCTCGTTGAAAGTATAGTTTCTAAACCAAAAAAGAATCCCTTCGTACAAAAATTTGGTTGTCACAAGTAACAAACCCTTAATAAAATTGATAACTGAAGTATTTAAACCTCGGGTCGTCTCTCAATGAATTGCAGGGAGGTGTGTTTATTATTGGTTATGAAAGATTATTTTTTTGGGGTTTTTGAATAATGAACAGAAAAAGTAAATTGCAGGAATTAAAGTAATAACTAATAAAGCTCTTAGCATGGTATGAGAACTAGAAATCCTATCCTAGTTACCTTTATCACTCCCAGGTGTCTAGGCTTTCCTTAGGCTGAGAATCCAGCCATAGCCTTGCTCTATCTCTGACTACAAAAGGAAAGAGCATGAGCTTGTAGACTTCTAAACTTACTCCATTAGTCTTGACAGTGTCACATATCTGCAGGAAGTCAGATATGAATTTTTTTGGATCTTCCTGTGGAAGTCATTAAAATTGGCAGTTCTGTTATACCAGAGTGACCAATCGGGGTTTCAACTCGAAGTTGTTTGCCCCAATAGTAGGAATGGAGATGCTACGCCCATAGAAGTCAAAGTTAGGTGCAGTGTAAGATCCTAGGACCTTTCTTGCGTTACCCCCATTGTCTAGATTAGCTGCCATTGTTGTGCCTTTAGCTTCTTGTTCTAGAGCTCCTGTGAGATTCCTTACGGCTCTGTGAAAGAAGGTTATCGTTGTTCTAGAATTTCACACAAATTAATTCCATTGAAGTATAGATCCAAATTGACAAAAAACCCTCAATCAAAGTTTAGTTTTGGTTGTCACAAGTTCAACCCAATAAAAATAACCGAGAGTATTACTCCCAGGTCGTTCTCCATAGGAATTGAAATCAAGTGCTCAATTATTGGTTATGAAATCAAGTGGGTTGATGATTGAAAGGGACAAGAAATTAAATGACAAGAAATTTAAATGACAAGAAAATAAATCAACCAACTAAAGATAACAATTACTAAAAAGAGGCATTCATGGCAAGGATTGAGAATCTAGGTTTTCTATTCTAGTCATTAATCATAATACAATAATTATCAAGAGTTAATCCTATTTCGTTATCTCCAACATCGGGAGAAGGTCAAATAAGCCTAGTTAATCTCAATCCATAAGTAATGTTAATGGAAATAAGATTAACTAATCACTCTAGATCACCAATATAAATTGGGTATTAATGACTCAAGAGCACCTAATTTCTCTTTCTAAGCCAAGAATGCTTAAAATCTACTCTAAACCTAAGCCAAGCATTTTATCAAATACTTGGTGTGCATAAAAATAAAGCATGATAAAATTGAAAGAAATATAAAATCTACAACTAACCAATATAAGAAAATGACACTAACAACTCAATTAAACAATAAGAAATATAAAAAGACATCAATTGCATTAAAGGAAATTGAAATCAACAAGAGTGTTCATAAACTAAAAAGAGGCATAAAAGAGAAATTAACAAGAAAAACTAAGAGAATAAAGATGTAGGAATGATGCACCACTATTTTGTGGTGCATTTTATCTTGAATTTAGGAGATTTTATCACATTTTCCCACATCTATTCACTAAAATAGCATGGTTTTGTATATTCTTCCTAATTTGTGCTTAAGAGTAAAAACATACTTTTTAGGCCCTTAATTGGTTAATTTTAATTCACCTTTGATTCCACTAGATACCTTGATGTGTTTGTTAGTGAATTCAGGATTGAAAAGGCTAGGAGTGGATCAAAGGAATGAAGAGAAAAGCATGCAAAGTGGAGAAATCATGAAAAATCAAGGATTTTGGATGCATTCATCGTTGCAAGGATTATTTGTACTACAGTTATTTCACGAGCGAGCGTCGACGCGTACGCGTGGGTCACAAGTATAGTTTCTAAACCAACAAATAATTATTTCATGCAAAAAATTATTTGTCACAAGTACAAACCCCAAATAAATAACCGAAGTATTCAAACCTCGGGTCGTCTCTAAAGGAATTGTGATGAGCGAATAATTTATACGCTTTTTGGCATTGTTTTTAGGTAGTTTTTAGTATGATTTAGTTAGTTTTTACTATATTTTTATTAGTTTTTATGCAAAATTTACATTTCTAGACTTTACTATGAGTTTGTGTGTTTTTCTATGATTTCAGGTATTTTCTGGCTGAAATTGAGGGACCTGAGCAAAAATCTGATTCAGAGGCTGAAAAAGGACTACAGATGCTGTTGTATTCTGACCTCCCTGTACTCGAAATGGATTTTCTGGAGCTACATAAACTCAATTGGTACACTCTCAATTGAGTTGGAAAGTAGACACCCAGGGCTTTCCATTAATATATAATAGTCCATACTTTGCCCAAGTTTTGATGACGCAAACTGGCGTTCAAACGCCAACTTCCTGCCTTATTCTGAAGTTAAACGCCAGAAACAGGTTACAAACCAGAGTTAAACGCCACAAACAGGCTGCAACCTAGCGTTTAACTCCAAGAGAAGCCTCTACACGTGTAAAGCTCAATGCTCAACCCAAGCACACACCAAGTGGGCCCCGGAAGTGGATTTCTGCACTATCTGCACTTAGTTACTTATTTTCTGTAACCCTAGCTACTAGTTTAGTATAAAAACAACTTTTAAAGACTTACTATGTATCTCATGACATTTTTACACTTCACATTGTATTTCTGACGGCATGATTCTCTAAACCCCATGGTTAGGGGTGAGGAGCTCTACTGTGTTTCGATGAATTAATGCAATTACTACTGTTTTTCATTCAATCACGCTTGTTTCTATTCTAAAATATTCAATCGCACTTCACCCTGATGAATGTGATGATCCATGACACTCATCATCATTCTCACCTAGGAATGCGTGCCTGACAACCACCTCTATTCTATTTGCACTAGCTTGAGTGTGTATCTCTTAGCCTCCTGGTTCATGATCAGAGTCTTCGTGGTATAGGCTAGAATTATTGGCAGCCATTCTAGAGATCCGAAAAGTCTAAACCTTGTCTGTGATATTCCGAGTAGGATCTGGGAAGGGATGACTGTGACGAGCTTCAAACTTACGAGTGTTGGGCGTAGTGACAGACGCAAAAGAATCAACGGATTCTATTCCAACATGAGTGAGAACCGACAGATGATTAGCCGTGCGGTGACAGCGCATTTGGACCATTTTCATTGAGAGGATGGATGGTAGCCATTGACAACGGTGACCCACCAACATACAGCTTGCCATGGAAGGAGACCTGCGTGTGTAAAGAAGAAGACAGTAGGAAAGCAAAGATTCAAAAGACAGAGCATCTCCAAAACCCCAATCTGTTCTCCATTACTGCATAACAAGTATTATTTATTTTATGTTAATTACTTTTCATAAACCCAACCATTTTATTATTAATTTTCTGACTAAGAATTACAAAATAACCATAGCTTGCTTCAAGCCGACAATCTCCGTGGGGTCGACCCTTACTCACGTAAGGTATTACTTGGACGACCCAGTGCACTTGCTGGTTAGTTGTGCGGAGTTGTAAAAAGTGTGATTTACAATTTCGTGCACCAAGTTTTTGGTGCCGTTGCCGGGGATTGTTCGAGTTTGGACAACTGACGGTTTATTTTGTTGCTTAGATTAGGAAAAATTTATCTTTTTAGTTTAGAGTCACTAAAATTGCGTCTTCTATTATTGCTTTTGGTTGAAACTTTTTTTTAAAATCCTTATTTTCTTTTTCAATTTTTTTTCGAAAATTTTTATAAACTAATAATTGAGTTTTTCTGTTTGAGTTTAGTTTCATATTTTAAGTTTGGTGTCAATTGCATGATTTTATTTTTCTTTCAAATTTTTTTCGAATTATTAGTGCTCAGAATATAAAAATTTTTAAGTTTGGTGTCCTTTGTGATTCTGTTATCTTAAAAATTTTTCAAAAGTTGTTCTTAGCGTTCATCGTGATATTCAAGTTTTCCTGTTTGTTTCCTTTATTTTGATCTGAAAATTTAAGTTTGGTGTCATTTTTACTATTTTTCTCTTTCTTCATTAAATTCAAAAATATCTTTTCTCTTTATTTTAATTAATTTTCAAATTTTCCTTTAAAAATTCATATTTTTATTTTAAAACTTTTTATTCTATCTTATCTTAGTTTTGAAATTTCAAAATTCAAAATCTTTTTCAAAAATCATATCCAAAATTTTTCAAATCTTCTTAATTAAGTAATTATTTTAGTTTTCAAATTTATTTTTCTCTTAGTTTTCAAAATTTATAATTATTTTATTTTATCTTATTATTTTTATTTATTTTTAATTATTCGGTTTGTTTCTACTTAAATAAAATAAAAACAAAAATATATTTTATTTGCAATTCATATCAATTCCCTTTTCTCCATCATGGACTTAAGTAGAAATGAACAGTCCAGAAGGACTCTGGGGTCATATGCTAACCCCATTACTGCTGCATACAGGAGTAGTATCTGTATACCTCCCATCAGAGCAAGCAGTTTTGAGCTAAATCCTCAGCTCATTGTCATGGTGCAGCAAAATTGCCAATATTCTGGTCTTCCACAGGAAGAACCTACTGAGTTTCTGGCACAGTTCTTGTAAATTGCTGACACAGTACGTGACAAGGAAGTAGATCAGGATGTCTACAGATTATTACTGTTTCCATTTGCTGTAAAAGATCAAGCTAAGAGGTGGTTAAATAACCAACCTACAGCAAGCATAAGAACATGGAAACAGTTATTAGACAAATTCCTGAATCAATATTTCCCTCCAAAAAGGATGACACAGCTAAGGCTGGACATCCAAGATTTTAAATAAGAGGATGATGAATCCCTTTATAATGCCTGGGAGAGGTACAGAGGGATGCTAAGGAAATGCCCCTCTGAAATGTTTTCAGAGTGGGTGCAGTTAGACATCTTCTACTACGGGCTTACAGAAAAAGCTCAGATATCTCTAGACCACTCAGCTGGTGGATCTATACACATGAGAAAGACTATTGAAGATGCTCAAGAGCTTATTGATATAGTTACTAGAAATCAGCATCTGTACATAAGTAATGAGTCCTCCATGAAAGAAGAAGCTAAGCCAGTATCAACTGACTTTAGTCCTCAGGAACAAGTTGCTGAACTCAATCAGTAACTATCTTCTATAACAAGGCAGTTAGCAGAATTTAAGGAGATGCTACAAGAAACCAAAATTGCTAACAAGGATATGAAATCACAATTGAATCGGACAAAACAGCAGTTGTTAAAATAGATAACTGAGGAGTGCTAGGCAGTTCAATTAAGAAGTGGAAAAATATTAAATATCTCAACTCAAAGTAGTAGAAAGCCAAGAAAGGAACAGCTGACAGAGGATGAGCAACCTGCTACCCAAAATCCCTCTGAGGACAGTAAGAGCCCAGAGAGGAATAAGTCTGGCGTTCAAACGCCAGAAAAGGGTGAAAAACTGGCATTAAACGCCTAATCCATGTCCGGTTCTGGCATTCAAACGCCAGAAAAGGGTTGGAATCTGGTGTTAAACGCCCAATCCACGTCCAACCCTGGCGTTCAAACACCAATGAGGGATCAGACACCTGCAAGTGTTGATAATAACTCCCTCAAGAAGGCTTCTCAACCTGCCTCTATAGGAAATAAGCCTGCAGCAACTAAGGTTGAAGAATATAAAGCCAAAATGCCTTATCCTCAGAAACTCTGCTAAGCAGAACAGGATAAACAATTTGCTCACTTTGCATACTACCTCAGGACTCTTGAAATAAAGATTCCGTTTGCAGAGGCACTTGAGCAAATACCCTCTTATGCTAAGTTCATGAAAGAAATCTTAAGTCATAAGAAGGATTGGAGAGAAAAAGAAAAATTTTTCTCACTGAAGAATGTAGTGCAGTCATCCTAACAAGCTTACCAGAAAAGCTTAAGGATCCCGGAAGCTTTATGATACCATGCACATTAGAGGGTACTTGTACCAAGACAGCTCTATGTGACCTTGGGGCAAGTATCAATCTAATCCCTGCATCCACTATCAGAAAGCTTGGCTTGACTGAAGAGGTCAAACCAACCCGGATATGTCTTCAACTTGCTGATGGCTCCATTAAATATCCGTTAGGCATAATTGAGGACATGATTGTCAATGTTGGGCCATTTGCCTTTCCCACTGACTTTGTAGTGCTGGAAATGGAGGAGCACAAGAGTGCAACTCTCATTCTAGCAAGACCTTTCCTAGCAACTGGAAGAACCCTCATTGATGTCCAAAAAGGGGAAGTGACCTTGAGAGTTAATGAGGATGAGTTCAGGCTGAATGCTGTTGAGGCAATGAAGCATCCAGACACATCAAAAGACTGCATGCGTGTTGATATTATTGACTCCCTAGTAGAGGAGATCAACATGGCTGAGAGTCTCGAATCAGAGCTAGAGGACATCTTTAAAGATGTTGAGCCTGATCTGGAGGAATCAGAGGAAATAAAAGAGCCTCTGAAAATTCCTCAGGAAGAGGAGAAGCCTCCTAAACCTGAGCTCAAACCACTACCACCATCCCTGAAATATGCATTTCTGGGAGAAGGTGACACTTTTTCGGTGATCATAAGCTCTACTTTAAATCCACAGGAAGAGAAAGCACTACTTCAAGTGCTAAGGACACACAAGACAGCTCTTGGGTGGTCCATAAGTGACCTTAAGGGCATAAGCCCAGCTAGATGCATGCACAAGATCCTATTGGAGGATAATGCTAAGCCAGTGGTTCAACCACAGAGGCGGCTAAATCCAGCCATGAAGGAGGTGGTGCAGAAAGAGGTCACCAAGTTACTGGAGGCTGGGATTATTTATCCTATTTCTGATAGCCCCTGGGTAAGCCCTGTCCAAGTTGTCCCCAAAAAGGGAGGTATGACAGTGGTTCATAATGAAAAGAATGAACTGGTTCCTACAAGAACAGTTACATGGTGGCGTATGTGTATTGATTACAGAAGGCTCAATACAGCCACCAGGAAGGATCACTTTCCTTTACCATTCATAGACCAGATGCTAGAGAGACTAGCAGGTCATGAATATTACTGCTTTTTGGATGGCTATTCAGGTTACAACTAAATTGCAGTAGATCCTCAGGACCAAGAGAAAACAGCATTCACATGCCCTTCTGGAGTGTTTGCCTACAGAAGGATGGCTTTTGGTCTGTGCAATGCACCTGCAACCTTTCAGAGGTGCATGCTCTCTATCTTCTCTGATATGGTAGAAAAATTTCTGGAAGTCTTCATGGATGACTTTTCAGTATTTGGAGACTCTTTCAGCTCCTGCCTTGACCATCTAGCACTTGTTCTGAAAAGATGCCAAGAGACCAACCTAGTTTTAAACTGGGAAAAATATCACTTTATGGTGACTGAAGGAATTGTCCTTGGGCATAAAATTTCAAACAAGAGAATAGAGGTGGATCAAGCTAAAGTGGAAGTAATTGAAAAATTACCACCACCTGCCAATGTTAAGGCAATCAGAAGCTTTCTGGGGCATGCAGGATTCTATAGGAGGTTTATAAAGGATTTTTCAAAAATTGCAAAATCTTTGAGCAATCTGCTAGCTGCTGACACGCCATTTGTGTTTGACACAGAGTGTCAGCAGGCGTTTGAAACTCTGAAAGCTAAGCTGGTCACAGCACCAGTTATTTCTGCACCAGACTGGACATTACCATTCGAACTAATGTGTGATGCTAGTGACCATACCATTGGTGCAGTATTGGGACAGAAGCATAACAAGCTTCTGCATGTCATTTATTATGCTAGCCATGTTTTAAATGATGCCCAAAAAGTTTACACAACCACAGAAAAAGAATTGCTTGCGGTGGTTTATGCCATTGATAAGTTTAGATCATACTTAGTAGGATCAAAAGTGATTGTGTACACTGACCATGCTGCTCTTAAATTTCTACTCACAAAGCAGGATTCAAAACCCAGGCTCATAAGATGGGTGTTGCTTCTGCAAGAGTTTGATATAGAAATAAGAGATAGAAAAGGGACAGAGAACCAAGTGGCTGATCATCTGTCCCGGATAGAACCAATAGAAGGGGCGTCCCCTCCCCTCTATTGAGATCTCTGAAACCTTTTCAGATGAGCAATTATTTGCCATTCAGGAAACACCATGGTTTGCAGACGTTGCAAACTATAAAGCTGTAAGATTCATACCCAAAGAGTACAGCAGGCAGTAAATAAAGAAATTGATTTCTGATGCAAAGTACTACTTATGAGATGAACCATATCTCTTTAAGAGATGTGCAGACGGAATAATTCGTAGATGTGTGCCCAATGAAGAGGCACAGAAGATCTTATGGCATTGCTATGGGTCACAATATGGAGGCCATTTCGAAGGTGAGCAAACAGCCACCAAGGTTCTTCAATGTGGCTTTTACTGGCCTACTCTCTATAGAGACTCCCGAGAGTTTGTACGTAACTGTGACAGTTGCCAGAGAGCTGGTAATCTGCCTCATGGTTATGCCATGCCTCAACAAGGGATCTTAGAGATTGAGTTGTTTGATGTATGAGTATTGACTTCATGGGGCCTTTCCCACCATCATACTCAAACACATATATTCTGGTGGCAGTAGACTATGTATCTAAATGGGTAGAGGCAATTGCAACACCCACTAATGACACTAAGACAGTGCTGAAGTTCCTCCAGAAACATATCTTCAGCAGGTTTGGTGCCCCTAGAGCACTAATCAGTGATGGGGGCACTCATTTCTGCAATAAACAGCTTTACTCTGCTATGGTCCGATATGGAATTAGCCACAAAGTAGCAACTTGATGAGCGGATAATTTATACGCTTTTTGGCATTGTTTTTAGTATGTTTTTAGTAGGATCTAGTCACTTTTAGGGATGTTTTCATTAGTTTTTATGTTAAATTCACATTTCTGGACTTTACTATGAGTTTGTGTGTTTTTCTGTGATTTCAGGTATTTTCTGGCTGAAATTGAGGGACTTGAGCAGAAATCAGATTCAGAGATTGAAAAAGGACTGCTGATGCTGTTGGATTCTGACCTCCCTGCACTCAAAGTGGATTTTCTGGAGCTACAGAACTCGAAATGGCGCGCTTCCAATTGTGTTGGAAAGTAGACATCCAGGGATTTCCAGCAATGTATAATAGTCCATACTTTGGCCAAGAATTGACGACGTAAACTGGTGTTCAACGCCAGCCTTCTGCCCAAATCTGGAGTCCAGCGCCAGAAAAGGATCCAAAACCAGAGTTGAACGCCCAAACTGGCACAAATACTGGCGTTCAACTCCACAAATGGCCTCTACACGTGCAACACTCAGGCTCAGCCCAAACATACACCAAGTGGGCCCAGGAAGTGGATTTATGCATCAATTACTTACTCATGTAAACCCTAGTGACTAGTTTATTATAAATAGGACCTCTTACTAGTCTTTTTGACCATCTTGGGGATCCTGGATTGTATTTTGATCCTGTGATCTCGTTTAGGGGGCTGGCCATCTCGGCCATGCCTGGACCTTTCACTTATGTATTTTCAACGGTAGAGTTTCTGCACTCCATAGATTAAGGTGTGGAGCTCTGCTGTTCCTCAAAGATTAATGCAAAGTACTACTGTTTTCTATTCAATTCTTCTTATTTCGCTTCTAAGATATCCATTCGCACCCAAGAACGTGATGAAGGTGATGATTATGTGTGACGCTCATCACCATTCTCCCCTATGAACGCGTGCCTGACAAACACTTCTGTTCTACATGAATTAAGCTAGAATGAGTATCTCTTAGATCTCCTAACCAGAATCTTCGTGGCGTAAGCTAGAATGATGGCGGCATTCAAGAGAATCCGGAAGGTCTAAACCTTGTCTGTGGTATTCTGAGTAGGATTCAATGATTGAATGACTGTGACGAGCTTCAAACTCGCGAGTGCTGGGCGTTAGTGACAGACGCAAAAGAAGGGTGAATCCTATTCCAGCATGATCGAGAACCGACAGATGAATAGCCGTGCCGTGACAGGGTGCGTGAGCATATTATTCACTGAGAGGAGGGGATGTAGCCACTGACAACGGTGATGCCCTTGCATACAGCCAGCCATGGAAAGGAGTAAGACCGATTGGATGAAGATAGCAGGAAAGCAGAGGTTCAGAGGAACGAAAAGCATCTCCATTCGCTTATCTGAAATTCCTACCAATGATTTACATAAGTATCTCTATCCCTATTTTATTAATTAATATTCGAAAACTCCGTGATTATTTTATATCCGCCTGACTGAGATTTACAAGGTGACCATAGCTTGCTTCATACCAACAATCTCCGTGGGATTCGACCCTTACTCACGTAAGGTATTACTTGGACGACCCAGTGCACTTGCTGGTTAGTTGTATCGAAGTTGTGACAATTATGAATTAAGATCAAAGCACCAAGCTTTGGAGCCATTACCAGGGATTGTTTGAGCTTGGACATCACAATTTCGTGCACCATGTTTTTGGCGCCGTTGCCGGGGATTGTTTGAGTTTGGACAACTAACGGTTCATCTTGTTGCTCAGATTAGGTAATTGTCTTTTTGTTTTGTTTTCAAAAATCTCTCATCTGTTTTCGAAAAAAAAAATTAATTAAAAATGTTTTCAAAAATTGTATTCAAGATTTTTAAGAATGAATTCTAGTGTTTCATGAAGCATGTGAAGCCTGGCTGGCTGTAAAGCCATGTCTAAATTCTTTTGGACTGAGGCTTCCAAACCATCAGAGGTAAGTTACATACTTGATAAATGATGAGCAGCAATTTGTTATCAAGAGCAATATACTCTGGTGTCACATGCTAAAGCTTGGCTGGCCATTGGCCATGTCTAGTGTTTTGGACTGGAGCTTTCATTGAAAGCTTGGCTGGCTAGTGAGCCATGTCTAATTCCTGGACTGAAGCTTTAGACTAACATGGCAAGATTCCTGGAATTCATATTAAAAATTTTGGAATCCTTATTTTTTCTTTTTCATATTATTTTCGAAAAAATCCAAAAAAAATTAGAAAATCATAAAAATCAAAAATATTTTTGTGTTCTTGTTTGAGTCTTGAGTCATGTTATAAGTTTGGTGTCAATTGCATATGCATCTTGCATTTTTTTCGAAAATTCATGCATTCATAGTGTTCTTCATGATCTTCAAGTTGTTCTTGGTAAGTCTTCTTGTTTGATCTTGATGATTTTTTGTTTTGTGTCTTTTATTGTTTTTCATATGCATTTTTCGTTTCTTAGAGTCTAAACATGAAAGATTTCTAAGTTTGGTGTCTTGCATGTTTTCTTTGCATTAAAAATTTTTAAAAAATATGTTCTTGATGTTCATCATGACATTCATAGTGTTCTTGGTGTTCATCTTGACATTCATAGCATCCTTGCATGCATTCATTGTTTTGATCTAAAAATTTCATGCATTGCATAATTTTCATGTTTTTCATAAAAATTTCAAAAATCAAAAAAAATATCTTTCCCTTTTTCTCTCATCAAATTCGAAAATTTGGATTGACTTTTTCAAAAATTTTTAAAATCAAATTGTTTCTCATGAGTCAAATCAAATTTTCAATTTGAAAATCTTATCTTTTTCAAAATCTTTTTCAAAAATCAAATCTTTTTCAAAATTATTAGTTATTTTCGAAAATTCCAAAAATATTTTTCAAAAATCTTTTTCTTATTTTTAGATCAAATTTTCGAAAATAACATAATCAATTAATGTTTTGATTCAAAAATTTGAAGTTTGTTACTTGCTTGTTAAGAAAGATTCAAACTTTAAGTTCTAGAATCATATCTTGTGATTTCTTATGAATCAAGTCATTAATTGTGATTTCAAAAATCAAATCTTTTTCAAAACTAATTTTATCATATCTTTTCAAAAATATCTTCTTATCTTATCTTTTTCAAAAATATCTTTTCAAAATATCTTTTCTAACTTCCTAACTTCTTATCTTTTCAAAATTTGTTTCAACTAACTAACTAACTTTTTGTTTGTTTCTTAACTTTTTCAAAACTACCTAACTAACTCTCTCTCTCACTTTTTCGAAAATATCTTCCCCCTTTTTTCAAAATTTCTTTTTAATTAACTAATCATTTTTATTTTTAATTTCAAAAAAAAAATTTCGAAAAATACTAACAATTTTTCAAAAACCATTTTTCAAAAATCACTAACTCTTTTTCAAAATAATTTTCGAAAATTATCCCTCCCCCATCTCATTCTATTTATTCATTCATATCCTAACATCTCATTTCATCTCTCTTCCATCCTCATAGTTGTGTTTCTTCCATTATATTACATTCTTTGTCTCCCCCTCTTCTTCCACTCACACAGGGATCCCTATACTGTGGTATAAAGGATCTCCATTATTATTATTATTATTTTTGTGCCTTCTTCTTTGTCATATGAGCAGGAGCAAAGATAAGAGCATTCTTGTGGAAGCAGATCCAGAACCTGAAAGGACTCTGAAGAGAAAATTAAGAGAAGCTAAAATACAACAATCCAGAGATAACCTTACAGAAATTTTCGAACAGGCAGTGGAGATGGCAGCCGAAAATAATAATAATGCAAGGAAGATGCTTGGTGACTTTACTGCACCAAATTCCAATTTACATGGAAGAAGCATCTCCATTCCTGCCATTGGAACAAACAACTTTGAGCTGAAACCTCAATTAGTTTCTCTGATGCAGCAGAACTGCAAGTTTCATGGACTTCCATCTGAAGATCCTTTTCAGTTCTTAACTGAATTCTTGCAGATATGTGATACTGTTAAGACTAATGGAGTAGATCCTGAAGTCTACAGGCTCATGCTTTTCCCTTTTCCTGTAAGAGACAGAGCTAGATTATGGTTGGATTCTCAACCCAAAGACAGCCTGAACTCTTGGGATAAGCTGGTCACGGCTTTCTTAGCCAAGTACTTTCCTCCTCAAAAGCTGAGCAAGCTTAGAGCTGATGTTCAAACCTTCAGACAGAAAGAAGGTGAATCCCTCTATGAAGCTTGGGAAAGATACAAACAGTTGACCAAAAAGTGTCCTTCTGACATGCTTTCAGAATGGACCATCCTGGATATATTCTATGATGGTTTATCTGAGCTATCAAAGATGTCACTGGACACCTCTACAGGTGGATCCATTCACCTAAAGAAAATGCCTGCAGAAGCTCAAGAACTCATTGACATGGTTGCTAATAACCAGTTCATGTACACTTCTGAAAGGAATCCTGTAAGCAATGGGACGCCTATGAAGAAGGGAGTTCTTGAAGTTGATACTCTGAATGCCATATTGGCTCAGAACAAAATATTGACTCAGCAAGTCAATATGATTTCTCAGAGTCTGCATGGAATGCAAGCTGCATCCAACAGTACTCAAGAGGCATCTTCTGAAGAAGAAGCCTATGATCCTGAGAACCCTGCAATAGCAGAGGTAAATTACTTAGGTGAATCTTATGGAAACACCTATAACTCAACATGGAGAAATCATCCAAATTTCTCATGGAAGGATCAAAGGCCTCAACAAGGCTTTAATAATGGTGGAAGAAACAGGTTTAGCAATAGCAAGCCTTTTCCATCATCAACTCAGCAACAGACAGAGAACTCTGAACAAAATGCTTCTAATTTAGCAAATCTAGTCTCTGATCTATCTAAGGCCACTGTAAGTTTCATGAATGAAACAAGGTCTTCCATTAGAAATCTGGAAGCACAAGTGGGCCAGCTGAGTAAAAGGATCACTGAAATCCCTCCTAGTACTCTCCCAAGCAATACAGAAGAGAATCCAAAAGGAGAGTGCAAGGCCATTGACATAAGCGCCATGGCCGAACCTGTGAGGAGAGGAGAGGACGTGAATCCCAAGGAGGAAGACCTCCTGGGACGTCCAGTGATCAATAAGGAGCTTCCCTCTGGGGAACCAAAGGACTCTGAGGCTCATCTAGAGACCATAGAGATTCCATTGGACCTCCTTATGCCCTTCATGAGCTCTGATGAATATTCTTCTTCTGAAGAGAATGAGGATGTTACTGAAGAGCAAACTGCCAAGTTTCTTGGTGCAATCATGAAGCTGAATGCCAAATTATTTGGCATTGATGCTTGGGAAGTTGAACCTCCCTTGTTCATCAATGAACTAAGTGATCTGGATCAACTGACATTGCCTCAGAAGAGACAGGATCCTGGAAAGTTCATAATCCCTTGTACCATAGGCACCATGATCTTTAAGGCTCTGTGTGACCTTGGTTCAGGAATAAACCTCATGCCCCTCTCTGTAATAGAGAAATTGGGAATCTATGGGGTGCAAGCTGCTAAAATCTCACTAGAGATGGCAGACAGCTCAAGAAGACAGGCTTATGGACAAGTAGAAGATGTATTAGTAAAGGTTGAGGGCCTTTACATACCTACTGATTTCATAGTCCTGGATACTGGAAAGGAAGAGGATGAATATATCATCCTAGGAAGACCTTTCCTGGCCACAGCAAGAGCTGTGATTGATGTTGACAGAGGTGAAATATTCCTTCAATGGAATGAGAACTCCCTTGTATTCAAAACTCAAGGATCTCCCTCTGCAACCATGGAGAGGAAGCAGGAAAAGCTTCTCTCCAAGCAGAGTCAACCAGAGCCACCACAGTCAAACTCTAAGTTTGGTGTTGGGAGGCCATATCCAAACTCTAAGTTTGGTGTTGAACTCCCATATCCAAACTCTAAGTTTGGTGTTGGAGAGTCTCAACAAAGCTCTGCACATCTGTGAGGCTCCATGAGAGCCCACTGTCAAGCTATTGACATTAAAGAAGCGCTTGTTGGGAGGCAACCCAATGTTTATCTAATTCTTATTTTTCATGTTTTCTTAGGTTCATGATCATGTGGAGTCACAAAATAAATAGAAAAATCGAAAACGGAATCAAAAACAGCAGAAGAAAAATCACACCCTGGAGGAGCATCTGTCTGGCGTTCAGCGCCAGAACAGAGCATGGTTCTGGCGCTGAACGCCCAAAATGGGCAGCTTCTGGGCGCTGAACGCCAGAACAGGCATGGTTCTGGCGTTCAACGCCAGAAATGGCACACAGATGGGCGTTGAACGCCCAAAATGGCCACCAACCTGGCGCTGAACGCCCAGAGTTGGATACAAAGGCATTTTTACATGCCTAATGGGTGCAGGGATGTAAATCCTTGAACACCTCAGGATCTGTGGACCCCACAGTATCCACTCAGGATCTGTGGACCCCACAGGATCCCCACCTACCTCCACTCACTTCTTCTCACCACTCTCTTTCACACAACCCCACAAACACTCTTCCCTAAAAACCCCTCACCAATCACCTCAATCTCTCTTCCCCACTAACCCTTCACCACTCACATCCATCTCCTCTTCCCCATAAACCTACCTCATAAACTCCACCTACCTTCAAAATTCAAAACTAATTTCCCACCCAAACCCACCCAAATGGCCGAACCAATACCCCCCCTCCCTTCCCTATATAAAGCCCTCCATTCTTCATCAAATTCACACAACACACCCCTCTACACCCTTCTTGGCCGAAACACATCTCCCTCTCCCTCTCCATATTTCTTCTTCTTCTTCTTCTACTCTTTTGTTTATTGCTCGAGGGCGAGCAATATTCTAAGTTTGGTGTGGTAAAAGCATAAGCTTTTTGTTTTTCCATTACCATTGATGGCACCTAAGACCGGAGAATCCTCTAGAAGAGGGAAAGGGAAGATAAAAGCTTCCACATCCGAGTCATGGGAGATGGAAAGGTTCATCTCCAAAGCCCATCAAGACCACTTCTATGATGTTGTGGCCAAGAAAAAGGTGATCCCTGAGGTCCCTTTTAAACTCAAAAGAAATGAGTATCCGGAGATCCGACATGAAATTCAAAGAAGAGGTTGGGAAGTTCTAACAAATCCCATCCAACAAGTCGGCATCCTAATGGTTCAAGAGTTCTATGCCAATGCATGGATCACCAAGAACCATGATCAAAGTAAGAACCCGGATCCAAAGAACTATGTTACAATGGTTCGGGGGAAATACTTAGATTTTAGTCCGGAGAATGTGAGGTTGGCGTTCAACTTGCCATACATGGAAGAGAACGCACGCCCCTACACAAGGAGAGTCAACTTTGATCAAAGGTTGGACCAAGTCCTTATGGACATATGTGTAGAAGAAGCTCAATGGAAGATTGACTCCAAAGGCAAGCCGGTTCAACTAAGAAGATTGGACCTCAAGCCTATAGCTAGAGGATGGTTGGAGTTTATTCAATGCTCAATCATTCCCACTAGCAACCGGTCTGAAGTTACTATAGACCGGGCCATCATGATCCATAGCATCATGATTGGAGAAGAGGTGGAAGTTCATGAGATTATACCTCAAGAACTCTACAAGGTGGCTGACAAGTCCTCCACTATGGCAAGGTTAGCCTTTCCTCACCTCATTTGCCACCTATGCAATTCAGCTGGGATTGACATAGAGGGAGATATCCTCATCAAAGAGGAAAAGCCCATCACTAAGAAAAAGATGGAGCAAGCAAGAGAGCCCAATCATGGAGCTCAAGAGGCGCAAGAAGCTCATTTCCATGAGATCCCGGAGATGCCTCAAATGCACTTTCCTCCACAAAACTATTGGGAGCAAATCAACACCTCCTTAGGAGAATTGAGTTCCAATATGGGACAACTAAGGGTGGAACATCAAGAGCACTCCATCATGCTCCATGAAATAAGAGAAAACAGAAAGCAATGAGGGAGGAGCAACAAAGACAAGGAAGAGACATAGAAGAGCTCAAGGACATCATTGGTTCCTCAAGAAGGAAACGCCACCATCACTAAGGTGGATTCATTCCTTGTTCTTGCTTTCTCTGTTTTTTTTCGTTTTCTATGTTATGTGCCTATCTATGTTTGTGTCTTCATTACATGATCAATAGTAGTTAGTAACTTTGTCTTAAAGTTATGAATGTCCTATGAATCCATCACCTCTCTTAAAATAAAAACTGTTTTAATTCAAAAGAACAAGAAGTACATGAGTTTCGAATTTATCCTTGAACTTAGCCTAATTATATTGATGTGGTGACAATGCTTCTTATTTTCTGAATGTATGCTTGAGCAGTGCATATGTCTTTTGAAGTTGTTGTTTAAGAATGTTAAATATGTTGGCTCTTGAAAGAATGATGACTAGGAGACATATTATTTGATAATCTGAAAAATCATAAAAATGATTCTTGAAGCAAGAAAAAGCAGCAAAGAACAAAGCTTGCAGAAAAAAAAAAGAAAGAAAAAAAAGGGGGCGAGAAAAAAAAATATAGAAAAAAAAATAAATAAAATAGAAAGAAAAAGAAAAAGCAAGCAGAAAAAGCCAATAACCCTTAAAACCAAAAGGCAAGGGCAAATAAAAAGGATCCCAAGGCTTTGAGCATCAGTGGATAGGAGGGCCTAAAGGAATAAAATCCTGGTCTAAGCGGCTAAACCAAGCTGTCCCTAACCATGTGCTTGTGGCGTGTAGGTGTCAAGTGAAAACTTGAGACTGAGCGGTTAAAGTCAAGGTCCAAAGCAAAAACAAAGAGTGTGCTTAAGAACCCTGGACACCTCTAATTGGGGACTTTAGCAAAGCTGAGTCACAATCTGAAAGGTTCACCCAATTATGTGTCTGTGGCATTTATGTATCCGGTGGTAATACTGGAAAACAAAGTGCTTAGGGCCACGGCCAAGACTCATAAAGAAGCTGTGTTCAAGAATCATCATACTGAACTAGGAGAGTCAATAACACTATTCGAAATCTGAAGTTCCTATAGATGCCAATCATTCTGAACCTCAATGGATAAAGTGAGATGCCAAAACTATTCAAGAGGCAAAAAGCTATAAGTCCCGCTCATATGATTGGAGCTATGTTTCATTGATAGTTTGGAATTTATAGTATATTCTCTTCTTTTTATCCTATTTGATTTTCAGTTGCTTGGGGACAAGCAACAATTTAAGTTTGGTGTTGTGATGAGCGGATAATTTATACGCTTTTTGGCATTGTTTTTAGTATGTTTTTAGTAGGATCTAGTCACTTTTAGGGATGTTTTCATTAGTTTTTATGTTAAATTCACATTTCTGGACTTTACTATGAGTTTGTGTGTTTTTCTGTGATTTCAGGTATTTTCTGGCTGAAATTGAGGGACTTGAGCAGAAATCAGATTCAGAGATTGAAAAACGACTGCTGATGCTGTTGGATTCTGACCTCCCTGCACTCAAAGTGGATTTTCTGGGGCTACAGAACTCGAAATGGCGCGCTTCCAATTGAGTTGGAAAGTAGACATCCAGGGCTTTCCAGCAATGTATAATAGTCCATACGTTGGCTAAGAATTGACGACGTAAACGGGCGTTCAACGCCAGCCTTCTGCCCAAATCTGGAGTCTAGCGCCAGAAAAGGATCCAAAACCAGAGTTGAACGCCCAAACTGGCACAAATACTGGCGTTCAACTCCACAAATGGCCTCTACACGTGCAACACTCAGGCTCAGCCCAAACATACACCAAGTGGGCCCAGGAAGTGGATTTATGCATCAATTACTTACTCATGTAAACCCTAGTGACTAGTTTATTATAAATAGGACCTCTTACTAGTCTTTTTGACCATCTTGGGGATCCTGGATTGTATTTTGATCCTGTGATCTCGTTTAGGGGGCTGGCCATCTCGGCCATGCCTGGACCTTTCACTTATGTATTTTCAACGGTAGAGTTTCTGCACTCCATAGATTAAGGTGTGGAGCTCTGCTGTTCCTCAAAGATTAATGCAAAGTACTACTGTTTTCTATTCAATTCTTCTTATTTCGCTTCTAAGATATCCATTCGCACCCAAGAACGTGATGAAGGTGATGATTATGTGTGACGCTCATCACCATTCTCCCCTATGAACGCGTGCCTGACAAACACTTCTGTTCTACATGAATTAAGCTAGAATGAGTATCTCTTAGATCTCCTAACCAGAATCTTCGTGGCGTAAGCTAGAATGATGGCGGCATTCAAGAGAATCCGGAAGGTCTAAACCTTGTCTGTGGTATTCTGAGTATGATTCAATGATTGAATGACTGTGACGAGCTTCAAACTCGCGAGTGCTGGGCGTTAGTGACAGACGCAAAAGGAGGGTGAATCCTATTCCAGCATGATCGAGAACCGACAGATGAATAGCCGTGCCGTGACAGGGTGCGTGAGCATATTATTCACTGAGAGGAGGGGATGTAGCCACTGACAACGGTGATGCCCTTGCATACAGCCAGCCATGGAAAGGAGTAAGACCGATTGGATGAAGATAGCAGGAAAGCAGAGGTTCAGAGGAACGAAAAGCATCTCCATTCGCTTATCTGAAATTCCTACCAATGATTTACATAAGTATCTCTATCCCTATTTTATTAATTAATATTCGAAAACTCCGTGATTATTTTATATCCGCCTGACTGAGATTTACAAGGTGACCATAGCTTGCTTCATACCAACAATCTCCGTGGGATTCGACCCTTACTCACGTAAGGTATTACTTGGACGACCCAGTGCACTTGCTGGTTAGTTGTATCGAAGTTGTGACAATTATGAATTAAGTCAAAGCACCAAGCTTTGGAGCCATTACCAGGGATTGTTTGAGCCTGGACATCACAATTTCGTGCACCACAACTCCATATCATCCACAGACAAATGGGCAAGCTGAAGTCTCTAATAGAGAACTAAAAAGAATCCTGGAATGGACTGTAATTACCCATAGAAGGGATTGGGCAAAAAGCTTGGATGATGCTCTGTGGGCATACAGAACAGCATTCAAGACTCCTATAGGAACCTCTCCATACCAGCTTGTGTATGGCAAGGCCTGTCATCTGCCCTTGGAACTGGAACATAAGGCCTACTGGGCAACCAGATTTCTAAACCTGGATGCTAAGTTAGCTGGAGAGAAGAGATTACTCCAGTTAAATGAGCTAGAGGAATTCAGACTTAATGCTTTCAAAAATGCAAAAATCTACAAGGAGAAAGCAAAAAGGTGGCATTATAAGAAACTGTCATCCAGAGTCTTTGAACCAGGACAAAAGGTTCTGCTGTTTAACTCTAGGCTCAGATTATTTCCCGGGAAACTAAAATCCCGGTGGAGGGGACCATATGTGATTACAAGTGTGTCACCATATGGCTATGTGGAGCTTCAAGACATTGATTCTAATAAGAAGTTCATTGTTAATGGACAGAGAGTCAAGCATTTTCTTGAAGGCAATGTTGAGCAAGAATGCTCAAAGCTGAGACTAGATTAAAAGCTCAGTAAGGTCCAACTAAAGACAATAAAGAAGCGCTTATTGGGAGGCAACCCAATTTTTACTTATCTAAGTTAATTTTCTGTTTTCCATTTTTATTTTATGTTTTCTTTAGGATGATGATCATGTGGAGTCACAAAAATCAAAGCAAAATCAAAAACAGCATTAAAAACAGTTCACCCTGGAGGAAGAGCTTACTGGCATTTAAACGCCAGAAAGAAGCATCAAGCTGGCGTTAAACGCCAGAAAGAAGCATCAAGATGGCGTTAAACGCCAGAAACAAGCACCAACTTGGCGTTAAACGCCAATAAAAGGAGAAAAGCTGGCGTTTAACGCCAGAAACAAGCAGCAGTCTGGCGTTAAACGCCAGGATTGCACTCTAAGGGAATTTACACGCCTAAATGGAGCAGGGATGTTAAGTCCTTGACCCCTCAGGATCCCCACCTACCCCACCTCTTCCTCTCTCTCTCTCCCACCTTTTCATAACACTCTTTCCCAAAATAACCTCCACCAATCACCTCCATTCCTCCTCCAAAACCATCACTCCTTCCTTTTAACACATCATGCACAATACACCCCCTTGGCCGAACCATCTCCTCACCTCCATCTCCTCCATTTCTTCTTCTTCTACTCCATTCTCTCTTCTTTTGCTCGAGGACGAGCAAACCTTTTAAGTTTGGTGTGGTAAAAGCATTACTTTTTGTTTTTCTATAACCATTAATGGCACCAAAGGCCGGAGAAACCTCTAGAAAGAGGAAAGGGAAAGACAATTGCTTCCACATCCGAGTCATGGGAGATGGAGAGATTCATCTCACAAGCCCATCACTAAGAAAAGGATGGAGCAAACAAGAGAGCCCACTCATGGACCTCAACAAGAGCATTCTATCCTCCTCTATGAAATTAGAGAAGATCAAAGAGCTATGAGGGAGGAGCAACAAAGGCAAGGAAGAGACATTGAGGAGCTAAAGCACTCCATAAGATCTTCAAGAGGAAGAACTAGCCGCCATCACTAAGGTGGACCCGTTCTTTAATTCCCTTGTTCTTTATTTTTCTGTTTTTTTTCGTTTACTATGCTCTATATTTATTCATGTTTGTGTCTTTATTACATGATCATTTGTGTTCAAGTGTCTATGTCTTAAAGCTATAAATGTCCTATGAATCCATCACCTTTCTTAAATGAAAAATGCTTTAATTACAAAAGAACAAGAAGTACATGAATTTCGAATTCATCCTTGAGATTAGTCTAATTATTTTGATGTGATGACAATACTTTCTGCTTTCTGAATGAATGCTTGAACAGTGCCTATGTCTTTTGAATTTGTTGTTTATGAATGTTAAAATTATTGGCTCTTGAAAGAATAACAAAAAAGGAGAAATGTTATCGATAATCTGAAAAATCATAAAATTGATTCTTGAAGCAAGAAAAAGCAGTGAAAAAGCAAAAGCTTGCGAAAAAAAGAAAAAAAAAGAAAAAGAAAAAGCAAGCAGAAAAAGCCAATAGCTCTTTAAACCAAAAGGCAAGAGCAAAAAGCCAATAGCCCTTTAAACCAAAAGGCAAGGGTAAAATAAAAAGGATCCAAGGCTTTGAGCATTAATGGATAGGAGGGCCCAAAGGAATAAAATCCCGACCTAAGCGGCTAAACCAAGCTGTCCCTAACCATGTGCTTGTGGCGTGAAGGTGTCAAGTGAAAAGCTTGAGACTGAGCGGTTAAAGTCGTGATCCAAAGCAAAAAGAGTGTGCTTAAGAACCCTGGACACCTCTAATTGGGGACTCTAGCAAAGCTGAGTCACAATCTGAAAAGGTTCACCCAGTTATGTGTCTGTGGCATTTATGTATCCGGTGGTAATACTGGAAAACAAAGTGCTTAGGGCCACGGCCAAGACTCATAAAGTAGTTGTGTTCAAGAATCAACATAGTGAACTAGGAGAATCAATAACACTATCTGGATTCTGACTTCCTATAGATGCCAACCATTCTGAACTTCAAAGGATAAAGTGAGATGCCAAAACTATTTAGAGGCAAAAAGCTACTAGTCCCGCTCATCTAATTGGAGCTAAGCTTCATTGATATTTTGGAATTTATAGTATATTCTCTTCTTTTTATCCTATTTGATTTTTAGTTGCTTGGGGACAAGCAACAATTTAAGTTTGGTGTTGTGATGAGCGGATAATTTATACGCTTTTTGGCATTATTTTTAGGTAGTTTTTAGTATGATTTAGTTAGTTTTTACTATGTTTTTATTATTTTTATGCAAAATTCACATTTCTGGACTTTACTATGAGTTTGTGTATTTTTCTATGATTTCAGGTATTTTCTGGCTGAAATTGAGGGACCTGAACAAAAATCTTATTTAGAGGCTGAAAAAGGACTACAGATGCTGTTGGATTCTGACCTTCCTGCACTCGAAATGAATTTTCTGGAGCTACATAAACCCAATTGATGCGCTCTCAATTGCGTTGGAAAGTAGACATCCAGGGCTTTCCAGAAATATATAATAGTCCATACTTTGCCCGAGTTTTGATGACACAAACTGGCGTTCAAACGACAACTTCTTGCCCTATTCTGAAGTTAAACGCCAGAAACAGGTTACAAACTGGAGTTAAACGCCACAAACAGGCTACAACCTAGCGTTTAACTCCAAGAGAAGCCTCTACACGTGTAAAGCTCAATGCTCAGACCAAGCACACACCAAGTGGGCCCCGGAAGTGGATTTCTGCACTATCTGCACTTAGTTACTTATTTTCTGTAACCCCAGCTACTAGTTTAGTATAAAAACAACTTTTAGAGACTTACTATGTATCTCATGACATTTTTACACTTCACATTGTATTTCTGACGGCATGAGTCTCTAAACCCCATGGTTGGGGGTGAGGAGCTCTGCTGTGTTTCGATGAATTAATGCAATTACTACTGTTTTTCATTCAATCACGCTTGTTTCTATTCTAAGATATTCACTCGCACTTCACCCTGATGAATGTGATGATCTGTGACACTCATCATCATTCTCACCTAGGAATGCGTACCTGACAACCACCTCCGTTCTATCTGCACTTGCTTGAGTGTGTATCTCTTAGCCTCCTGGTTCATGATCAGAGTCGTCGTGGTATAGGCTAGAATTATTGGCGGCCATTCTAGAGATCCGAAAAGTCTAAATTTTGTCTATTGTATTCCGAGTAGGATCTAGGAAGGGATGACTGTGACGAGCTTCAAACTCGCGAGTGTTGGGCGTAGTGACAGACGTAAAAGAATCAACGGATTCTATTCCAACATGAGTGAGAATCGACAGATGATTAGCCGTGCAGTGACAGCGCATTTGGACCATTTTCACTGAGAGGATGGATGGTATCCATTGACAACGGTGATCCACCAATATACAGCTTGCCATGGAAGGAGACCTGCGTGTGTGAAGAAGAAGACAGTAGGAAAGCCGAGATTCAGAAGACAGAGCATCTCCAAAACCCCAATCTGTTCTCCATTACTGCATAACAAGTATTATTTATTTTATGTTAATTACTTTTCATAAACGCAACCATTTTTATTATTAATTTCCTGACTAAGAATTACAAAATAACCATAGCTTGCTTCAAGCCGACAATATCCGTGGGATCGACCCTTACTCACGTAAGGTATTACTTGGACAACCCAGTGCACTTGCTGGTTAGTTATGCGGAGTTGTAAAAAGTGTGATTTACAATTTTGTGCACCAAATTGTAGGAAAGTGTTCTTGCTATTGGTTATAGGACAAGTATTTGGGGTTTTGAATAACGAACATGAAAGATAAATGGCAAGAAAGTAAATGAAACTCTAATAGTAAAAAGGTCTTGGCAAGGGTTGATGGTTAAGGATCTTTATCCTTGTTACTAACCACAACATGATAATTGCAAGGATCAATCTCATTAAGTCATCCTCTAACAAGTGAAGGAAAGTCAAATGAGCTACACCAACCCTAATCCATAAGTCCTAACCACTCACTAATTAACTTAGTGGAAGCTAGAGTCAATGGACACCAATTATCAAGACTTGGACATTAGCAACTCAATTTCACCTAAGTTACCATCCCAAGCCAAGAACACAAAAATCTACTCTAACATCCTTCCAAGCATTTAATCAAACACTTGGAAGGCATAAAAGGAAAGCAAGATAAGATTGCAAGAAATATAAATCTACAACTACCAATTGCAAGGAAATTAACAACAACAACTCAAATTAACAATAAAGGAACATGAAACATAAATTTCATTAAAGAAAAATAAAAGGAACAAGAGTGCATCAACAACAAAGTAAACAATTACAAAGAGTAAAACACTAAACTAGGAAAGTAAAGGTAGAGGAACAAGAAATTCAAAAGGAAAAGTAAATCAAAGCATGAATTAAACCTAGATCTAAGAAATCCTAATCTATATCTAACCTAATTCTAGAGAGAAGAGAGAGCTTATCTCTCTAGAAACTAACTAAAGCATGATGTAAACTAAACTATGTGCTCCTTCCCCCTTGACTCCTCTTGAATTCTGCATGTAATAGGCTCAAAAAATGAGTTGGATTTGGGCCTGGGAAACTCAGAAATCGCCCCCAACATTTTCACTTTAATGAGGTCACGTGCGAGCGTCGACGCGTACGTGTGGGTCACGCATACGCGTCGCTTGGCCTTTTTGCTATCCATGCGTACGCATCATGTCACGCATACACGTCGCCATGCGACTTCATATTCCATGCGTGCACGTCTGCTACGCATGCGCGTCGATGAATGCATCCCAAATCCTTGATTTTCTATGATTTCTCCATTTTGTATGCTTTTCTCTTTATTCCTTTGATCCACTCCTAGCCTTTTCAATCCTGAATTCACTAACAAACAAGACAAGGCATCTAGTGGAATCAAAGGTGAATTAAAATTAACCAATTAAGGGCCTAAAATGCATGTTTTCACTCTTAAGCACAAATTAGGAAGAATATACAAAACCATGCTATTTTAGTGAATAGATGTGGGAAAATGTGATAAAATCCCCTAAATTCAAGATAAAATACACCACGAAATAGTGGTGCATCAAATCTCCCCATACTTAAACCATAGCATGTCCTCATGCTAAATCAAGAACGAGACAAAGGGTATCATCATTTATTAAAATGTAAACTAACTAAATACAACCTATCTATATGCAACTATCTAAATGAATGCAACTATTTGGTCAAAATAAATCAATTTCCAAGAAAGCATATATGCACATAAGGGTTAAAGGTATTAACAAACAAGCCAAACTCACAATTGAATTGAGTTATTGAAAGATTTTACAAACTTGCAAGAAAAGTGATGATCATAGGTGGAAACACGTAATTGAGCAATCGAACCCTCACCAGATATGTATCCGCTCTAATCACTCAAGTGTATAGGGTTAATTCACTCGATTCTCCCCTAATCATGCTTTCCAAGATTTGTTTTTCATCTAACAATCAACAATTATTTCATGCATGCATACAATTATCATGAGGTCTTTCCACAAGGTTGTAATGGGGCTAGGGTCAAGGTAAGGATGCATATGGTTAAGTGGAATAGAATTTGAATCTTTGATTAACTTAAACTTCCCACCTAACCTATATAACAATCTATACAATTTCAAACAAACCTAACTACCCATAATTCTCACTTTTTTCACACACTCATGCATTCTTTTCTTGATCACAACTCATATGCATTGATTATTATTTCACTTCACTTTGGGGCATTTTGTCCCCTTTTTATTACTTTTCTTTTTCTTTCTTTTTCTATTTTTTTCTTTTTTCCTTTGTATTTTTTTTCTTTTCAAACTAAAATATACACAAGAGCATCAATGCATATAGTTTTACATTTAATTAACACATGAGTATGTACCCATTTCCCAAGATCTTCAATGGAAATACAAAACATACCTTTTCTCAACCAATGTCCCAAGTTTCCCCACACTTGAATGATACACACTCACTAGCCTAAGCTAATCAAAGATCCAAATAAAGGACATTTATTATTTTTCGCTTTAGGGCTTGTAATGTGCTAATATTAAGAACAAAGTGGGTCAATAGTAGGCTCAAAGTTGGCTAACAATGGAAGATAAAAGGTAAGGCTATTTGGGTAAGTGAGCTAAATAAAACAATGGCCTCAATTATATAAATGCATGTATACACAAGATAATGGACATAAAGAATCAAACAAATTAAAGATTACAATCATAGAAAGAGAATAATGCACACAAGAAGGAAAATAAGTGGTTATAAGATGTAACCACACAATTAGGCTCAAATCTCACATGTTTGTGTTCTTAGCTCAAAAACATGATCCACAATGTATAGTTCAAGCAAGTTCGATGAAATTTTTTTACTCAAATCAATTGGGATGCCCTATAGATAGATTTCTTGAAAAATGTCATTATTTTGACTAAGCTTATTATGTATATATATGCTAAATAGAAAAATGCAACTAAAAATCCTAAAAGACCTAAGAATGAAATGCAAAAGTGTTGGGATTAGAAATTTGTCACCCAAAAGTGCCAACTGGTCGGACGACCTCCCCACACTTAAAAGTTTACACCGTCCTCGGTGCATTCAAAGATGAGCAAGGGGGTACGGCGACTACATGGGTTGCTACCTTCGGCTGGTAGATCAATCGGTTGCTACATGTTCTTTCTTCTGCTTCCATTTTAACTTATATTGACTCATCCTGAAAATAGAGGACAGGATAGTGAGAAAGTAAATGCAAAATAAAGGAAACATACATTGTTGGAAGAGGTAAATCACTAGAATCGAGTGAGTGAATTAGTGTGACATTAAGGAAGGCTAGGTGTGTGAATTCTAAATTAGGCGCCCTTTAGAACATACACACACTATCATAGAGAGTTATGTCACAATTACACAAAGAGGAACATGCACTCGACTCATCCTAATGTGCTTGAGATGCTCTTAACTCGTAGGTTACAATAACCAAACAAGCAATAAAGAAGCATGAAAGCATTCAAGCCAAACACGTATGGATGCATATGATCAAGAAACACAATGCATTAAGATAAATGCACAACATCCATCAAGAAATTTCCTAATCAAAGAAAAGGATTCAAATCACATGGTGGCCAAATCATGCAATTCAAAAAGATTTAACGTGCTTGAAGGCAATGTCATTCACTTGGTGTTCACAAAGGTTAAGCATGAAAAATTCAAAACCAAGTAATACATTGTAACCTCGACAAGAGAATCCAACGATGAATATCCAAAAACAATTATGCTAAAATAGCATTCAGTTAATAATAAGCAGCAATATACAGCAAACAAGATTAATAATCCAACACTTATTATGAAAACAAAAAATTAAACAAAGATGAAACTAACTAAACAACTAACTAAAAGAAATAGTGTTATATATGGTGTTTGGTAATGTTAGATGATGGGTGAATAAAGAAAAGAAAAGAGAAGAAGGGAGAAGAAGGAAAGAAATGGAAAGAAGATGAGAAAAAAAGAGTAGTGAAACAGGCGATCCACGCGTACGCGTAGGGTGACGCGTGCGCGTGGAATGGTGAAACGGGAGCAACGCGTACGGGTGAGGTGACGCGTACGCGTGGCTGGACTTGTGCCTCGCGCACAAAGTTGGCATGAAGTGGGCACAACTCTCTGGATTTTGTATAGAAGTGGAAATTTTGAATCCACGCGTACGCGTAGGTGACGCGTGCGCATGGATGGTCGAAAAGCTGGGGGTCACGCGTACGCGTGGGTTTGTGCTCTGTAAAATTTTCCATGCTTTTGCACCAAACCAAGCATTCCAAACCTCCAAACAGCTACCAAAGCACCATAAAACCTTATTTAACATACTAGACTACCAACTAAACTCAACAAACCAATCAAAATATGAAATTAAACTAATTTTTCCAATATGTACAAAAGAGAAAAATGAAAAGATGTTACCATGGTGGGGTGTCTCCCACCTAGCACTTTTATTTATTGTCCTTAAGTTGGACTTATGGGGAGCTCCTCATCAAGGTGGCTTGTGTTTGAATCCATCCTCGAACATCCACCAATGCTTGGATTTCCAATAAGTTCCATTCTTCAAAATCAATAGCTCCAAGCTTTGATGGAGTTCTTCACAAACCATGAGCTCCCAAAATTGATTCTCCTTGTGCGATCCGGGATCTCACACTTTGTTTTGACACCCGTCTTCAGGTTGATCATCATTAGTCCATCCGGGTGGTAAGCAAAATGAATTCTCAATAAAGTGCCAAATTCTCCTTCTAGACCTACCTAATTGAGCACTAGTCTAACCTTTACATCTCATCTTTGATGTGTCAACCAAAAAGAGCCTTGATTTTCAACGCCAACCACAAAACATCCTTCTTTTACGCTTCATCCCACAAAGTTCTCTAAGTTGATCATCTGTTTCAAGGAAGCCATACTCAAGTGGGACAATAAAGCTACTAGGGATGAATTTCACCCACTCAAGTGTAGGAGAAGATGACAACCTAGGTAAAGGAGCTTCCAAGGATCTTGACAAAGCGCATTCAACTCCCATCCTTCCTTTTCTAAGGACCGCCACCTCTTCACATGATTTCTCAATTTCAATCCTTTGTTCATCAATTTCATCTAACTCTTTTCCATCACTCAAACCATAAATGGGAGGATGAGAGAAATCTACCTCCACATTGCTTTCTATTTCACCGGGAGAAGGTTCTTCAAGTTCAAAGGATTCACCACCAAGAAGTTTTGATGCTTGATCTTTATCACCAAGGGAACTCAATTCTTGCTCTATCCCGTCCAAGTCTTCATATAGAATATGCTTTGGAGGTTGTGCACTCTCCTCCTCAACATCAAATTCAATCTTCTTGGACGGGTTTTCTATGATTCTAGATTCCCATGGAGGCTACGCATCTCCTAAGTCTTCAACCACTTCTTCCTCGTCTTCATCAATCATAGGTTCCTCCAATTGTTCCAACACAAAGAAACATTCTTCATTTTCCACGAAAGTTTCCAATCTCTCCTTCATGCTATGTTCTTCAATTGATTCTCTACATGTGGCCATGGGAGTGCTTTGAGTGTTCAAGCATTGGGAGGCTAATCGATGCACTACCTCTTCCAAGGCGACTGTGAATCCTAGTACCTCCCTTTGCATTTCTCTTTGTTCTTGAAGTAGCAAAGTGAGGGAGTCATCAATTGGGGCTTGGGGTAGATAAGAGGGTTCATTGTTTTGGAGGAAGGGTTCATAATAGGAAGGTGGTTCTTCTTGGTAGGGGTATGGCGATTCAATACTCTCCAGTTTTTTTACTTGTTGCACAACACACTCCATGGGTGCTCCTCCACAATCATCCCTGAAAACGTTTTGCTTGTGGCATGAATCCCATGAGTCTATCTTTTGGCGGATGGTTGCTTGAAGCCGATCCATTATTTCCTTGAGGCGATCTCTTGATTCTTGTTCCAAATTGCAAGCATAAGTAAGATCATATTGCTCTTGGATCGATGGACATGAGTACTCTTCCATGGAGGGTTATGGTGGAAATTAGAATTCATCTTGTGGGTGAAAATTTGCATACATTGGAGATGGTTCATCTTGGTAATAGTATGGAGAAAGTGGTTCCTGGAGGTGTTGAGGTTGGAATGGTGGTGGTTTTATGTGTGGTTCATATGGCTCATATGGTTGTTGGTATGGTGGGTAAGGATTAGGGTCATATGAAGGTGTTTGGTAAAAAGGGGCTTGTGAGTATGGTTGAGGGTTATATTGAGGATGAGGTTCATAAGCATATGGTGGAGCTTGTTGGTAACTATAAGGGGGTCCACCATAGCTATTGGATTGGTATGCATCATGGAATGGTTGTTGCTCATAATACATTGGTGGGGGTTGTTGTCATGAAGATTGAGCATAAGCTTGAGGCTCCTCCCACCTTTGATTGTTCCATCCTTGGTGCATATTCTCATTGTAATCTCGACTTCCTACAACATAGTTGCAACCAAACTCATAGCCAAAAGGGTGAGATTCATGATAGCAAGAGCAAATGAAAACAAAATCGAATAAGAAACAAGAAAACTAAATCCTAAAACTAGCAAAACTAACAAACAAACCAAAAATCAAGCTATTCACAGTATTAACATATGTACAATAACTAATAACAAGGCACACAGTTGTAATTCCCCAGCAACGGCGCAAAAAATTGATGGTGGAAAAATCATCGGTAAAGAATTTCACAAAAATAATCGCGTTGCAAGTATAGATCTAAACTGACAATTAAACCTCAATCAGATTTAATTTGTTTGTCACTAAAGCAAACCCAATAAAAATAAACCGAAGTATTAAACCTCGGGTCGTCTCTCAAGGAATTGCAGGGAAGTGTACTTATAATTAGTTATGAGATTGTATCTTTTTGGGTTTTGAAATAAGGAAGAAAGTAAAATGACAAGAAAATAAACTAATAATTAAGAAAAGTCCTAGCAAGGATTAATAATTAGAATTCCTATCCTCATTATCATAGTCACTTGTGATGGTAATTGCCTTTTACTATCACTTAGTTAACTTCTAACAATTGAAGGTAAGTCAAGTGAGAAAATCAACTTGAATTCACAAGTCCTAATCAAAGACTAGAGTTAGTGAAGCTCAAGCCAACTAGTAAGTTTCAACCACCAACCAACAAGAGACTTTGACAATTCGAGAGTCTCTAATTACTCAATCTAAGCTAAGAACATAAAAAGCTAATTTAAAATCCAACCAAGCATTTTATCAAACACTTGGAAGGCACAAAATAAAAGCATAGAAAAGCAACAAGAGAATGTAAATACTAAAACCAACAATTGAAAAATCAATGATAACAACTAACGGAAGAAGCAATAAACATGAAATACCTCAAATTGCACTAAAAGGGAAATCAAATCTAACATGAGAATTCATAAACTAAATTGGCAACATAAAGTCATCAACAAGGGAATAAATAAACTAGAATGCTAGAACAAATAAAAGTAGAAGAGAAACTAAATTAAAATAAGATAGAATTCAGAAATTGAAAAGGAATAAAACTAAGAACCCTAAAACCTAGAGAGAGGGGAGAGTCTCTCTCTAGAAAACTACATCTAAAACCTAATGTGTGAATAATGAAGTCTGTTTGATTCCCCCACTCTGCAGCCTCTAATCTATGTTTTCGAGCTTAGAACTGGGCCAAAAATAGCCCAGAAATTGCCCCCAGCGTCTTCTGTGTAATGCAGCACGTGACGCTCTGTCACGCATATGCGTCGCTGCACAATTTTCTGTCACGCGTATGCGTCGCTTGTCTGCCGCACCAATCACGCGTACGCATCATACCACGCGTACGCGTCGCTGCCAGCTTCTCAAAACATCATTTTCTTGCGTTCCTTCCACTTTTGCATGTTTCCTTTCCGTCCTCTAAGCCATTCCTACCTTATAAACCCTAAAAACACTTAACAAACATATCACGGCATCGAATGGTAATAAGAGAGGATTAAACATAGCAAATTTAAGGCCAAAGAAGCATGTTTTCAATCATAGCACAAATTTAGGAAGGAAAATGTAAAACATGTGAATTCTATGAATAAGTGTAAGAATAGTGGATAAAATCCACTCAATTAAGCACAAGATAAACCCTAAAAATAGGATTTATCAAGGAACAAGAAATTATAAAGAAAACTAAATTAAAGCAAGAAATAAAACCTAAATCTAAGATGCAATTAAACTAAAACCCTAATTCTAGAGAGAAGGGGGAGCTTCTCTCTCTAGAAAACTACCCTAAAACATGGTCCTAACCTAATCTAATTGCTCCTTCCTTGTTCCCTCTTGAATTCTGCTTGAAATAGCTTCAGAAATGAGTTGGATTTAGGCTTGGATGGCTCAAAAATTGCCCCCAGCGTTTTGCCTTTAATGAGGTCACATGCCGCTTATCACGCGTACGCATGGGTCACGCATACGCGTCACCTGGAAAATGACCTTCTCACGCATATGCGTAGGTCATGCGTGCGCGTCGCTATGAATCCTCCAAATGCTTATTTCTTCATGAGTTCTCCACTTTGCATGCTTTTTCTTCACTTCTTCCATCCAATCCTTGCCTTATAAACCCTGAGATCACTCAACAAACATATCAAGGCATCGAATGGAATTAAAGTGAATTAAAATTAGCTAATTAAAGGCCTAAAAAGAATGTTTTCAATCATTAAGCACAAATTAGGGAGAATTACAAAATCATTCTATTTATTAAATAAATGTGAGATAAGTTGATAAAATCTACTAAATTCAACACAAGATAAACCACAAAATTGGGGTTTATCAACCTCCCCACACTTAAACCAAGCATGTCCTCATGCTAAACTCAAGAAAGAGATATGGGGTATCAACATTTATTAAATGCAAACTATCTATATGCACTATATCTAAATGCAATCTATCTAAATGCATGTAACTACTTGGTCAAAATAAATCAATTTCCAAGAATACATATATGAATATAAGGGCTAAAGCAATCTCAATCAAATTAAATCCACAATTGGATTGAGTTATTGAAAAGAATTTATAAACTTGCAAGAGAAAAAATGATCATAGGTAAAAACATGTAATTGAGCAATCGAACCCCTTACCGGATGTGTATCCGCTCTAATCACTCAAGTGTATAGGGTTGATTCACTCAATTCTCCTCTAATCATGCTTTCTAAGATTTATTTTTCATCTAACAATCAACAATTATTTAATGCATGCATACAAATATCATGAGGACTTTTCCAAAGGTTGTAATGGGGCTAGGGTCAAGGTAAGGATATATTTGGTTAAGTGAGCTTGAAATTTGTATCTTTGACTAACTTAAGCTCTCACCTAACACATACAACAACCTATACAATTTAAATACAAATCTAACTACCCATTTTTTACTTTTTCACACACTCATGCATTCTCTTTTTTATCACAATCCATATGCATTGATTATTATTACTTTACTTTGGGACATTTTATCCCCTTTTTATTGCTTTTCTTTTCTTTTTCCCATTTTTTTCTTTTTATTTTCTTTTTATTCTTCATTCATTTTTTTTCAATAACATAATATGTACAAAAGATTAATGCATATGGTTTACATAATTAATACATGAGTGTGTACCCAATTTCCAAGATTTTTAATAAACTATAAAATACACTTTTATCTCACCCAATGTTTCCAAATTTTTCACAATTGAATGATAAACACTCTCACTAGTCTAAACTAATCAAAGATCCAAACAAGTAAGGGTGTGCATGGTTCAGCTTTTTAATAAACTGAACTGAAACTGCACTAAACCATTTTAAATGGTTTAGAAATTGAACCAAACTGCTTTGTCACATAAAAAACTGTTTTTAAACCAGTTTACAATACAGTCCACTAGTTTAAACCAGTTTAAACTACTTTATAGGTTAAAACTAGTTTTAACATATAAAAAAATAGTTTTATATTCTCTATCCCCTCTCTCTCCCCCCTTTCTCCCCTCTCTCCTTCTCTCCCTCTCTCCCCTCTTCTCTCTCTCCCTTCTCTCTCTCCTTCCCCTATTTCTCTCTCTCTCTCTCTCTCCTTCCCCTATTTCTCTCTCTCTCTCTCTCCCTCTCTCCCCATCCTCTCTCTCTCTCTATCTCTCTTTCTCTCCCCCTTCCCTTTCTTTCTCCCTCCCTTCTCTCTCTATCCTTCTCTCTCCATGCTCTCTCACTCTCCCTTCCCTCTTTCTCTCCCCTCTCTCCTTCCCTCTCCCCTCCTCTCTTTCTCTCTCCCTTCTCTCTCTCTCTCTCTCTTCCCTCCTCTTTCTTCTTTCTTTCTCTTTCTCTCTCTCTTCCTCTCTTTCTTTCTCTCCCTTTCCCCTCTTTCTCTCCCTCCTCTTGTTTTCTCTCTCTCTTCTCTCTCTATCCTTCTCTCCTTACTCTCCCTATGCTCTCTCTCTCTTCTTCCCTCCTTCTCTCCATCTCTCTCCTTCCCTCTCCCCTCTCCCCTCTCTTTCTCTCTCTCCTTCTCCCATCTCTCTTACTCTTTCTCCTTGCCCTTTTTCTCCCTTTCCTTCTCTCTCTCCTTTCTTTCCTCTCTTTTTTCATCTCTCTCCTTCCCCTTTCTTCCTTCTTTCTTCCTTCTTCT